>NW_009633892.1:10150-49304 GCF_000690535.1 Cariama cristata
CCTGCTGAGATGTACATACAGTACTTAATCGCAGACAGTTGAAAGATGCCTTCTTCATGCCAGATCCTCTACAAGTGAAGAAATGTTGTTTAAGGAAAAATTTTTGCAATTTTTTTTTTACATCCCCATGCAAGCCAGGGAGAAGGCGTTTTAATGTCATCATTAAAATAATTCTGACCTTAAACTAATATCACAAATTGGCTATTACTTGCAGTATGAAACAAAAACCGTATTTGCATGCTGGTTGGAAAAATACTTCCATTTAATTGCTTGTGGAAGAAGCACTTTATTTATAGACATACTGTGCAGGAGGAAATTTGGCTCTCCTACCATATAATAAGGTGATGGCGCTCTGCCAGGATGCTGGCTATCCCAGGACATTTGGTGTTCCATATACCAAGAATGTGGAACTGCGCTGTCTATAAACAGAGAAGGCGCTTTTTTTTTTTTCCCAAGGATACTTTAAGACATGCTTTTTCTTGGATGCAAAAGTGAAAAATTAATGCAACAGTTAGGTAGTTGCCAGAGAAGGAACTTTCTTTAGTATCTTTATCACCAGATGCTTTAATTAGCTAATGAGTAGCTAAATCAGATTACTTGCCACTCTTTCTTTTCCCATTTGTGGAAAATGCAGAAAAAAAATCCTGTCTTTTATGGGTTTTGAATATATTCTTAAAAATCAGGGCATTACTTACACAAATATTTCCACTCAGCAGGATGACTCACATAAATAAGGATTGCAAGACTGGGATTTACTAATCTGTCAGAGACAGTGTATACAATTAATTAATCTGTTTATTTAGGTAGGAGTTTTTTGCACTTTATTATCTTCAGTCTCTTTGACCAGAGGGGAATGAAGGCTATGGGAGGGGGAGTGCAGATAGATTTTTGAAGGGGAGCCATAATTAGTTGAATTCTTGGATTGAACTCAGGAATCTTGTTACTGCTAAATAACTCCTTAAATGGAATATTTATAAACTAGAGGCAAAGCTGTAACATTAGAAGAGAAGAAAACCCAAACCAAAATAAATTTAGATGCACAAGCCCTAGGTTAATGCCCCCGCATGATGACATAATCCAACCCAAGGGACGGCGAATGAAGAAACGTGTTACCGACAGTAAATCAGCGCATTGCACACAGCCCTTTTGGAGTCCATGGAGGGGATCAGGAGACCTCAGAGTTTGGATCCTCCCTGAAGGTCCCTTCAACAATGCTGGGCTTTCACGTCGGGGCCACACAGGTCCTTTCCAGCACCCCACGTGCCCACCTGGACAGAGTCTGTGCTGCCCCGCAGCCACAGCACTATTGGGGTTTCACCTGGCTGCCCCATCTCCTCCCTCTTGCCAGCCCCAGCAGCCACCCCACACACAGCTCACCCATGAGGGATTTCTACCCAAATGGGTGGAAATGAGAACCATTTGTCCAGGGGTGGCCAGGATGCTTTCTGCCTGGTCTTGGAGTCCTCTGGCTGCAGGCGATGGGGCTAAGGTCTACCTCAAGGCATTTTCCAGCTACCCTATCTGAGAATAAAAATGTATTTCATATAGCACCCACACGGCCATGCCGTACCATGCCCTGGACTCAACATGATTTATTCAAAGCAGATTTAATTTTTTTACTACACACAAACTACAGGGCCCAAACCAGCTCCCATGGAAGTCATTTGGACTTAAATAGGGAGAAGTTCAGGACCACAGCTACTTTCCAAGCAAAATAAATCATTAAGCTATGATGCAAAGGATTTGTGCCAGGCCTCCACACAGATCTGAGTTTAATCATTGCAGATCAGGGTATTTGGGGACAACATCTATTTTGTAACTTCATTTAAAAAATCAAATAAGTGAGCCATGGCTTGTCCAAAATTTAAAATTGTTTTCCACATTTAAGAATTTTCATAGACTAACTTTGCTTGCACTGTAATATCTCAAGGAAGCTTGTTAAATGGCTTTCCAAGGCTATATGATCTCTATTAAAAAATTATAGCACTGTCTCTTGGACACAAGGAGAAAAGGAATAATCTATTTTTCAGATCAAGTTCTTGAAGGCTTGCAGTAGTGGAAAATAAATATTACAAATTCTCTCTCAATTTCCATTTAACATTTCCTGGTCCAAATGCAGAGACGGTTGTCTCCTAAAGGTGCTGCAGTGCATTCATAAGTTGCAGCAATACTGTTTCCTTGACAAATCAATTTCAAATCCAATAAAAACCTTAATGGGATTAAGTGCTTGGAAGTTTAGTTGAAAAATTTAGTTTAATAGAGCAAAATTCAGTATGTTAATATATTAATAGTGCAAAACAAAGTAAGGGGAAATGGAAAGCAAAGAAATAGAGAAGAAATAGACATAGAGATAGAATAGAAATAGCAGAGAAATGGAGAAGCAATTTTTGCACCTGGGTGCAAGTGGCTGTGTAAGAATTGGATCCCTAAGTGTGCAAGCCCTGCTCCACACAGAGCCTGCAGGTAGGACCCCAAAACTGCCCTGGGGTACTGAAGCCCCTGAGCCCCTGTGGGGGAGAACCAGGATGACCTGAGGCTTCATGCTTGAATCCCAGCACAGGAGAGAGCTTCCTCCTGCTCACACCAAGCAGATAATATTAAAAGATTTTATCCGTCATCACTGCAGGTGTTGGCCTGACCAGCACAAACAGAACGGTGGTGGCAGCCCGACACATGGCACTTCTTCACTGGCACCAGTGGCCAGCGGTGCTGGGACCCCCATCACATCTTTCAATGCCTTTGTTTACTGGAGAGAGTGGGGATATAGAAATGCAATATAACTTTTCTAAAATGTATATACATAGAGGCACATATTTATACATATATATATGAGAAGGTTTTCTCCTACAGGTTTTCCCTTGACCATTTTACTTAAGATGCAAACTCATGGGGGAGAGGAGGTAGAGGGGTGGTGGAAAGTGAAAGCCTGCTTTCTAATTGATGTTTGTGAAAATTAATGACCAGCACAATGAACACGACATTTCTGACTTGCCCTGAGGAACTACTGTAATAAATATAGTAGGTAGGCCTTTGTGTGGGCCAGAGAAAATGCTCAAAACCCTGTAGCCAGCTCTGTTTGGTTTGGCATTGGCTACACTACAACTCTAATTTTAAAAACAAGCTATAATTATATTGGTAGAAAAACCCTAGTAGAAAAGAAGAAATACATTTTGTTTGGAGCCAGTTCTACTCAGATATTTGAATTTCTCATTTTCTAGCAAGAAATTGTTCTTAGACCTTTTTTTTTATTTCAGTTCATCTGCTTTCCTTGCTTATTTCTTCAAGCAAATCACAAAAAAGTCAGAACTGCATGACTGGAATTTACCGCAGAGTTGTAAAAACTTTATCTGATTCAGATACGTAAGTATAAATAGAATGTGGCAGGATCATGAGCTGAGTTAAATATTGATTGGTAAAATATAAACATGTACAGATGAATAAATGTTGAAATAATAACACACTGTAGTAATTTATGAATTTTCCAATCAAAAGTTTTTTCCGAACTATTTTTGTATTTGAAGACAAATATGTTCCTGTATGTTTATCATTTCCAAGCTGTGCGCTTTTCTGCATTTCTTGTTGGTTACCGTTCATGCCGCATGACAAACCACCTTGGGCACATGGTATTGGTTTTATTCTATTATTGGAGAACAGAAAATGAGTCCTGTAGGAACTGATAATTAGATTTTTAACATACTCATTTTTTTGTAAACTGTCTCATTAATACAAATGATTGCAATCACTTTTCACAGAAAAGGAATTAAAACATTTCAAAATATCCTTCAAGTGAACCTATTATATCTATCCTCTCTCCCTACCCATTCCTTCGCCATTCCTATGCAGCTCTGCATGCACTGCCAAAATTAAAAGATTTTCGTATTGTGATGTATGACTACAGAATTTTTCTATTTTAGAAAATAAGTGCTGCAAACACTGATTAGGTTCAAATTATCAAAATAATCTTATGGAATATTCTGCTAATATGTTCATAGATTATATTCTTAGATGATATAGAAATACTCCAGGGTATAAATCTATAATGACCATACGAATACCCTAGTTCCGTATCTCTCCTCTGTTTTTCTGGAGGTTTCTACCTTTGAAATCAATAGCTTAGGACTTAAATCTAGAGCAGCAAACATAAAGATCTAAAAATCTGTGTTTTGTAGTTATAGTTGTAACTATATATAGTTATATAGAGAGTTAACATATTTAAATTAATTTAATTTTTTTTTTAATCCATGAACTTTATAGGAGATCTATTATCAGCCTCAAATACTCAGTTCTGAGTCAGACCCAAAGACAGTTAAGTTGAACTTAAAAACTGGAATTCTAAAAATTTTTGGCCTTTACCTTTGCCTTCTAATTTTTAAGTTTTTAGGGATCAGACTTGCATGTTTTTCTCTGCAAGCACAAGAGCTGAAAGCATTGCTTTTCAATGAAAGCTGAGAATCACAGGTAATGAGATGTCTCCAGGAGCTGGTGTTTTAAGTAAAAACACCAAATGTCATGAGACTTGTAATAAAATCATAAGTGTTGGAAGTACTGTTAAAGTCTTGCTTTCAGTATACAACGATTCTTGTAAAACACAAAATAGTGCATGCTAAATCGATTTTTTCATACTAATACCTCTACATTTGGTACTTATACTGGTAGGCTGAGGGTTATATGGCTGTTTTTTTCATACCACAGCAATTTACAAGGCCATGACAACAAACATCAGTTGCTGAAAAATAAATATAAATCAAAGATCAAGGAAAGGAAATGGACTATTTTTCTTAAATATGATTCTTGTTCCTTCTTACTATGAATTCCATCTGACTTTTCATTTTGAAGCCTTACCTTACATGACCTTTTTATGGTAGGGACTGCAGAACTTCTTCTAAAGGGAGAAAAGTGCTTTGTGGGTGGCAATATTTTCCCAGAAAGGGAAAAAGTTGCAAGCATCAAGTCAGGAAAGTGAAGGAAAAGACATCACACATTTGGAGCTCTACAGGCAATAAATTTGTTGTCAATAGTCAGGTTCACATAGCATCGTCTGGGGAAAAAGTCCCAATAGATCCGCAGTGTGGATGAGAAAATAATTTTGATCACTTGTATTCTGACATTTTTATGAATTTAATTTAAGGTGGCAAGTAGAGACCTAATAAAAATGGCTGAATGTCTACCAAAGGGAAAAGAAACAAATAACCCAAAAGAAAATGAAACACTTTTTTCAGAAGAAAGGCTTTCATGGCTGTTGATGTGTTTTTAGGTTCCAAGCTAAAAGTATTTGTAGCAACATTTCAGTAGTGGGACAATAAGAAAAACAGTCACAGAAACATTTCAGATAGTCTGACCTGAATTACTTTTAAATGAAGGGTGACTTTGTAGTCTAAACTGAGAACTGAACAAGGTAATTGGGGCTCTCAGTTTGATAAATTTCTTTTGTGACTTTGCGCAAGTCAAGTGATTTAGTATTTACCATTTTTTAAAGCCCACATTTGCAAACAGAGACAACATACTTCTCTGTAGAGAAGAGATCTGATGCTTTCAGAAGTTCACCCAGCTTTCTTTTCTAGCTTTGCTTTTGTGTCCTTAGAGGAACTTGTACTTTGAAAAAAATCTTACATTTCCCTGTCCTTCTTTTTTCTCCCCTCTGCCATTAATATATATTTAATGGGATGTTGCAGGAAGTAAAAGATTCTAAGTGGTGTTATTTGAGATAAGGGGCACTCTTTGGGCAATAAATGATAACCACATACTGGGCTATGTTAGTGAGTGCTGCATGCAAGTCAATGAGTGTGATTATTCATCTCCTTTAGGCACAAGCGTGATCGTGCAGAGAGTGCTGTGCCCAATTTGGTGCTCCTCAGCATGAGCAAGACATGGGAACCAGTCCAATGGAGGGCCACCAAGATGATTAGGGAGCTGGAGCACATGATGTACAAGGTGAGGTTAAATAAACGGATTTTTTTCTGGAGAAAAGAAGGCTAAGAGGAGTTCTAATTGCTTTGTTCAGCGTCGTAGTGGGTGGTTATAAAGAAGGACCCTGACTCTTCTCAGAGGTGCACAGAAAATGCCAAAATGCAACAAACAGAAGTTGCAACAAGAGAAATTTCAGTTAGATATAAGAAAATATTCCTCACGAAGCACTGAAATGTATTGACCAGCGAGATTGTGGCATCTGCATTCCTGGAGAGCTTCAGAACTTGACAAAGAACTGAGCAACATAATTTGCCCTACTTTAAATGGGGAGTTAGATCAGATGTGATTATGATTAACAAAGTCTCCTTTTCACCCCCAAGACAGAGATTTGTGGGTTTGTGGTCTGTTGAGGTTTTTGTCTTTTAATTCTATGCCATTAGAACAATCTAATTTCCACATTTTTTCTCCTTTGGAAGCATCATGATGGCATTTATCCTAAGTGTTACTGCTGAATTTAATGTGCCACCTTCACTGCAGTCCAGGGTGTGATGGTGGTTTCTACAGATACACATAGGCAAGCTTTAATCTACTGTACTTAAGACCTGCTAGCAGATTAGTTTCAACAGCACAGAGCAATTGACCTCAATCCTCAAATATTTGGTGTAATTTATGATGCTAGATTTTGCAAATGGATCATTTTGCATGCTACCAAGACTATGCACAGCATCTAAACTATCTGTTTTGGGTATGTTTACACGAGTTGTAATTACACCTTTGACTGAAAGGTGCTAAAAATTGTTATGGCACTAAGCTGAATAAAGATCTCCCATGTAGAGTGCCTAGGAAATGGGGTCCCTGTGTCTTTGTCCAGAAGCAGGCCCTTAGGCACCAGAAGCAAACACCTAAGTGCTACTGTTATAAAGCAGTGGCAGTGCAGCATCTTCCCATGTAGTCTTCGGTTTTGCTTGCTAATTGCAGTGACAACACATGCTGCGTACTTTCCCAACAGTGCCATCATGGCACTCTGCTGTCCTACCTTCTCTGAGGTATCAAAAGGTATCCGAGGTATCTTCTCAGGAGCCTCAGGAAGCCCAGGAACTGTGGGTAAAGACTCAATATCCACTGAGAAACAAAGTATGTGCCATTCCCCAGTTAAATTCTTGACATGGCTGTCAGGAAGAATGTCTTTAAAAAATAAAGAAAACTAACAAAGAAAAACAAACAAAAGCATCTGAAGAACTTGAGATATACTCACTAAGCAGCTGACATTATTTCGGGAAGGTGGTAGGGATTGCTCTGGACTAGCCAGCCTAGCAAATTGCTATTTTTATTGCTGAAATAACGTACACCTTCTAGATATGCCAGTCCTTGGGTTTCCACTGGATGGAGCATTGGATTTGCATCTTGACAACTGCAGCAAGTGAGGTCTGAGTTGCTTTTGAGATTGCAGGTAAGCAGTCAAATGTCTCACTTTTGTACTAGGACACTGACCTTCCTGTGCCTTTTGCAGTGACTGCTCTTGTGTGAGGCACCACACCACAAAAGATGACAGCACTGCTCCCAGTGCAATGCAACGATTATCAGATGATGTGCAACTCCTCAGCTAGAAACAGAGGGTCTCGTCATCCAGCTGAACAAACTCCCATGGTATGCTGTTGGGTCAGTCACCTGTATATCTAAACTCATTGCTGTATGTAGTCAAAAACAGGATTCCTATGTATCGATTTTGTGCATGCAAGTAGCCATTAGAAATCTTCAGCCATTGCAGAGATGAAAAAATTATTATTGCAAAAAATTGTCAGACAAACCAACTAAAATTGTCTGGTGTACAGGAACTATTGGCATCACAAGATGCTGTTAAAGTCCCACATGAGCTGAGGCTGGATCTAGGAGGGAAGCCTGTCCCCATGGAAGACCACAGCCCAGCTAACACAATTTCACATCAGTCTTATCAAAAGTGACTGTGAATTCTTGTTTTCAGTTGAGGACCAATTTTGGGGCAAAGACTTGCAGTGCGTTGCAAGTGTACGAGGCACACTAGGCCATGGCTAGTTCACTAAGTTTCTCTAAGTTGTAGACAAAAGCTGAGTTACTGATGATCAGACTGGATTTTATCTGTCTTTTCTGACTAGCTGTCCAGAATTTCCTGAGTGAATGAATAGCCAGCTATTTTCTCAAGTGAGTAAGTCAAAGCAGAGTCTAAGATGCTCCACTTTAGAAATAACTGTGATCACTGGATATAAAAAACTCTTTCCTTCGTAAATAGTGGCTTTTCTTAAAGCCATAATTCTGAGTATCATTTTACTCTTGGTGATGATTAATTTTTCAGATTTCGACACCTTAACAATTGACCTTGACCAAGGTTTTGAATTGCCCATCATATGAAAAGAGCTTTAGACACCAAGCAATTATTTAGTGATAGCCATCAGTAAAAGAAAAATAGAATAAGTGCACATCTCAAATAGCAAGTGCAAAAAATATAATCAAAATCAAAACTTAATTTGCATGTGTCCACAACTCTGCACTATAACTTTTCCCTCCTCAATTTCCTTGTATTGGTACATAGCAAAGGTAAAATTTAAGACTTCAAAGTAAAATTACAGCTTTTCAATAGCTATCATGAAAAGATGAGCTGAAATCTAATGTCAAATCAAATTAAAGCATATTATGGTTTAAATTCTATTTGCATTTTGCACATTTTAATTCCTTGACTCTTTACAAGCTAAAGAGACAACATTCCACTTAGATACAGCTACTTCTGAAATCAAAGAAAAAGCACAATGGACTTGCTTCTTTTCACAAGCAACTATGGCATATTCAGTTAGAACCAGGATACTTGTTAAATTTGCTACATTAGAAGAGTACTGATTACAAACAGATTCCCTGTCCCTTTCTTTATTAAAATCTTTCTTTATTAAAGTTTATCGGATCTCAGACAGACACTGTTCAAGGTGAAACAAAAACTCTGAAACTGCTTAGAAAGAATTCATGCACAGAAAAGTCCTCCTCATGTGTCAAAGAGGATTTTATGCATTCACCATCACAGCAAGAAAAGAAGCAGATATCACTTGTTGGACACTATGGATCAGCACAGTATCTCTCTATAGGTCAGTAGAAAGGATCCCCCTCTTTCAAGCAACAGTATATGGAGCTAATTCATATTTTTGTCATAGAGTTTCTTATTAAAAAATGAGAAAGGTTGTTCTCATAATGTTTTCTTACATTTCAATTGAAAAGAGCTATGTCTCTTTATCTGTTTCACTGTGCACGAAGTTTAATGAGTCTGGTGCCTTTTCTGAGTTGTCGTTTGCAAAGTGAAAAACTCAGCAGTGTTTAATAAAATGTTTATACTTCTTGTGACTCTGAGGAAGAGCTCAAGTGCGTGTCTTGAGTAGTTGGTGTGGTAACACATGAGCATAGGGACAGCTTAGAGTACAGCGGGATAAACTCCTCGTGCCAGTGAGCTGCTGCCTGCACCCATTGACCTAACAGGAGCAGCTAACGTGATCAAGTGAAGGACTGGGCCACAGGGTCAACTAGCATGAGTTCATGTGCATTGTGGTTAGAGGACACCAGGTTCCCTTGGTCCCACCCCATCTGCCAGACCACAGAGCAAAAAAAAGCAAGTCCCACTCTTTCTGCAAGAGAATCAAAGAACAATTGTATTGTTTTGTGCTATAGAGTTCTCTATATTGCCATAACAGCACATAGCTCCCCTTAAAATCTGAAAAGTGAAGAACTGGAAAACTGTACATCCATATCCATCAACATGTATCTATATGCATATACATATATACACACATACATATATGCATGTGTTAAAGACTTCTGAGGACTCAGAACAGGGCTCTGGGTGAATGTGGGGCATGGGACACCTGGATGTCAGGAGCATCCACCCCTGAGTGCTTCCTGCAGTGCCGAGGACAGTTGTCCCTACCCACCCTGACCCAGGAGCAGGCTGTACCTGAAACCCCAGGGCTGTCGAGGCCTTTGGTACCTCCCTTCAGGCTGCAAAGGAACACTTGTGTTGGACTGGGCTTTCTGTGGAGATGCAAAACTCATCCTCTTAAAATAAGGTCACTTCTACACTGTCCTCACCTTCTTTCATCCCCCAGCAAAGACTGAAATACTAGTGTAGATTCTGGCCCACCTAGTCCTTTTGGGGGGCCATGCCCTTTATCATCACCCTACTGTATACCAGCATGGTCAGGAAAGTCAATCATTTTAGGTCCCATTTTATTGATGAGCTCCTTATATACCTTGTGACAACGGTAAATAATGTTGTCTCAAAGGCTAATCTCAATTTCAACTTTTCACTTTGAGCCCTTTTTCCTTAGCAATAATTTCGGTTAATCTGAGGCATTTTCAAAACCATACATAGAGCTACCCTTTGCCTGGGACTCTAACGATCTCTTCTCAAGGTCTTTTTTTATTATCTTCCCTAGTCTAAAGACCAGATCAGGATGCCTAAATCTTCTTGTGGAACTGCAAGATCCTGACTACAGCCTGTCATCCTGGCATTCCTACGTCCCAGAAGTGAGCTCTTTAGCAAATGTATTTTCTAGAAATGCTACACAAATTAATGCTTTGCTGAGTTATTTTTCCTCCTCACAGTGGAGAGATATTACCACTGTCCTTTTCTAATCCTGATACACTCTCTTACTACTCCAGATTGCTAAGAAACTTTTTAAAGTACTTCTGTGGTAATTCCACCGATAGCCAACGGTCACCCTTTCTCCATGTCACTAAAGTTGCCTCTAACAGAGAAATTTCTCCTTCATTTCTCTGGCCAATTCAAATCAATTCTTTTGAGTGCTTTTGGCTGGGATTCAAACAGTAGTGAAAAACACAACATCAGGTTGTATCTTTTTAAGAAGAGGAGTGAATGTAGGAATAAGTTTTCCAAGGCACAGAAGTGACTTACCTCTTCTGATACTTTGTCTGAGACCAACCAAAACTGGATGCTGCAAAGTAAGTGTGTGAACTTTGTATTACTTTCATACTGTACTCAGAGCAATTTGTTCCTCACTGAGTTTCTGGTGACTTAAAAAATTAAAGTTATCAAGTCTCTTTTATTTTAAGCCTCAGTCAATGTAACTGCAGCTACTTGCTCTTCTTTGACAATTTGCAGGTGGGAGTTTTACACTCAGACCTCTGGCATGCACCAGTTCTGAATCTACTCTCTGAAATACGGAGATTCGACTTTAGCTGCTTGAAGCAGAAAGGGCCAAGCTCTGCCTCTGGGGGGTTATGCCATTGCAAAGAAGTCCCAAGATGTTGGGATAGCCAGCAGTAAAGGATGCAGTGGTGGGCATGCCCAGGGCTGGCATGCTGGGAACAAGGAGGTACACTGTCGGGAGCTCCAGAGAGCGGATGCTGACTGGGTGCCAAAGGTCCCTCCTGGGACTGTGCCAGATCTCTCCAAGGGAGAGAGACAGGACCCCACCAAGATGAGGAGTTCACAAATATCTTTCCCTCCTTTCCCTTTGGGGTCCAAATGGTCTGACTAAGAACACAGACTTCGTTTTAAATGGAGGATGAGAAGGCTTCATGTTAATATGTCTTTTTTAAAGCCTCACCAAAATGGGCCACATAATAAACCTAACTCATGATTTTTAGATCCCACTCAAGTTCTCTTTAACAATGTTTTGCCTGTTGTCAACTGAACTGTCCTTTGCAACAAGTCATCTCACTTATCGGTCCCAAGCGATGAACAAAGATTTAGCAAAGGTTGTCTGCAGGACAGTATACAGCAACACAACATACAAACTAGTAATTATACTTTGCATATGTTAAGACTTATTATCCGTCTGTCTTTATTCTCACTTTTCCCTATTGATTTGTTGGATTGCTAGGTTTAATCCACTTAATCTCTGTCTATCTCTGTGACTATAAAATAAGACAATGAGTGGAGGAAAACAACATAACATACTGCACGGTCTGTAAGGCTTATGAGCAATTCCTGATATTAGTGGAAATTTTGCTGCAGAAAAAATGGCAGGATCTGCTTATGATGCTTAGCTGGATCCTCTGCTATGCTAGAAAGGCGCTCAGGTAAAATTCCATAAAGTTACTCCCTTACAGGAAACATTCAAGTTCAAGAATTTGTCCTCCTAAAGTGATTTGTTAGAGGTTGTTTTTGTTCATTTTCACCAGTCACAAGAATTGTTTCTAAACATTAAAAAGTGTATAAACCAACTTCTAATTCAAAACACTCCTCCAGAAAAAGTGCACCAGGAAAACAGCTGTTCCATGCACAATAGTGACACAGTGACTTACAATGACTAATTAATAAGAACACCTGGAGTATCTTTCAGAGCAAAACTGGAAACAAAATACTGGAGATTAGGTTTTCAAGCTACTGGTGGTCCCCACTAATCTCTTTCAGGTGTAAACCACAGTGTACGTGGAAAGCAAAATCTGACCCGTTCCTGCGAGACAGGAGGTCTTCAGGCTAATAATTGCAGCATGTAGTTTCCATAAAATTTACAAGGTTGGCTTTAAATTTTAGTAGTGGCAGGCCTGCAATAAATGCCAATGAGGTCCATCAAAATGAGTATTTGTGTGTGTCCTCATAAAAATAGATCAATCTTTTTAACA
Source organism: Cariama cristata (assembly GCF_000690535.1). Taxonomy (NCBI): domain Eukaryota; kingdom Metazoa; phylum Chordata; class Aves; order Cariamiformes; family Cariamidae; genus Cariama; species Cariama cristata. The sequence goes on from NW_009633892.1 coordinate 22,658, forward strand.
GGCTCCATGCAGAGGAATTTGTATAATTACAACACATATCTACAGCTTTAGAGTCCTTTCCACACCAAAACCAACACGCCAAGTCATAAATAGAGAGGAAAAATAAACACAGGAACATAATAAAAGAGATTTGGTTGAGTTAAGTTGTTCTGTCCCAGCTGCCATGTTGTAGCTAACAGAGTTTCCACTAGGGGTGGGCAAAGGGATTATTTTCCCTGTTTGTCAGCTTCCCCCTCACGTTTGCCTCTTGACTCTTGGGGATGGTGAGCAAGCCTGTTCACATAAAGAAAAGGAAAGGGAGAATCAGAAGGGAGGAAGGGTCCCACCACACATACATACATTCATTCCCCGGCCATGCATTAACTCTTATCATGCTGGTCTTGATGGAAACATTCAACAAGGAATGAGAGATGCAAGGCAGCCCAAAAGAAAGGACAAATTAAGTTTATGTCTTCTGCATTGCATCTAGAACTTGCCAGTTCCACAGTCACAGCTGAATTGTCAACTCCAAGTAATAAGATGTGGTTTATGTATGAGATTCTCCACCATGCCAAGTTTCCACACAGTTCAGCTGAAGTGGAGGGGAGGTTATGATTCACTGACTCTCTCCCCAGCCCAGCCACAGCTCTCATCCTGATGAATTATCCACCAGCAGGGAAGAGCTGGAGTGTTATGTGTCACATACACTCCTCATTCAAGTGTACCTCTGCATCCAGGGGCAAGAGCCATGGAGCATGGAAGCAGGGGTGACAGGGGGGCAGAAGCCAGGGAAAATGCTACTTGGAAACCTGAATGCATTTTAGTGTAGTGTTTTCTCTAATAAGATTAGGGGCAGAGTTTTATAAGTGTTTATACACCTCAAAACACAAATGGGCATTTAGTGAGATTTTTAAAAACTCGTATGACTTTTATAGGAGTTAGGAGATGTTAAAAGCTCGAGAGGCACCTCTCCACGCCTTTAGATTCCGAAGTATTTTTAAAAGCTCTGGTCTGAAAATCAGCCAATGCTTTCCAAATTGGCCTTGTTTTTGAGCAGTTTGAATAGCCATAGCTTTGCATGATTTTTAATGGACTTAATGGATTCCACCTTCGCGTAACGGCCAGAAAAGAGAGACTAAGCGTGGGACTCAGTTTGATTTATTTTAGGCATCTGAAAAATAAGATGTGTGAACTTCAAGTAGTTGCCCATCTACCTGTAATCACTGGAGAGAGCAGACACCTTGGAAGGGGATGAGTCAACCTGTGGAGGTGCCTGTCTCTCTCCCTTGACCACAGAGGGAGCACAGGCAACAAGCTTAGATCAGATGCCTAATTCATAACAGCTGAAGCTAGATGAGATGAATTCTTCCTCCTCCAGTGACTTAGCCAAGGGCATACAGAAAACAAAGGGAGAAAAAAACCACTGAATTCAGCCTCCCAAACCTCTAGCCAGTGTTTAATCACTGAACTGAACTTCCCACTTGAGAGGAGGTATCAAAGACTCTTACCAAAACAATTCCAACTGGTACACAACAGAAAACAACGAAAGTTGTGCTGACTAATAAGTACAGAGATGAGAGCTGGAGGGAGGAAAAGGGAGATACCCAAGTTTGAACCCTTTCTCCATAAACCAACTGGTTCATGAGAGGAGTGGCAGCACAGACATGCACGGGCTGCAGCCACCGAAGGGAAGAGTGCTGCTAACGGAGGGGCAGGACTGCCCAGATGTGGATCCCGACAGCAGGGATCCAAAAGCAAAACCGATTCCAGCTGACAAGCTGTGCTAGTTTTTCCCATCATGTATCTACCTCACTACCCTGATTAAGGTCAAAAAGCACACATTTTTCCCTTAAAAAAATAACTGTTAATAGTAAGGAAGAATAAATAGTAATTGTTTTCAACTACTTCAAAATGCTAGTGAAAGCTGAAGATATTCTGAAGTTCTGCAACACAGAGCAATGCTAACTTACAGTAAGGCACATGAAGGAATAGCTCTTATAAAACATTGTAGACAAACATTATTTGTATTAAAACTTTCTGTATCATTTGATATTTTCAACTTTTTAAAATTTTTTATTACATCTTGTATTTGTTTCTTATTCTGATCAGGAAACTGTTCTCCCACTAACGAACTCGGAATCTTATGGGGAAAATGGTTTTAAACAAACTTAAGAGGAGCTGTTCTTTCCTTAAAAGATTTCTTATACTGCCTTTCAGCTTTTAAATAATAAAACCAGCTGATTAAAAAAACCAATTGCTTCAAAAGCTATGGTAGAAAGTTGTCAACAACTTCTAGTGGTCATTAAAGGCAAGAAAAGCCTTTCAAAGAAAGTCTCCTAATCACACCCTGTCTCCTGCTCTCAGTGTGCTGTATGACTTCTTGCCATAACTCTCCTCAGGCTTCCTCTTCTCCTTCCTCATGCCTTTTAAATGACATTTGAGAACACAAAGTAGTTGAACATCTACAACAGGCACAAATTTTGGCCCTAGCAGTGAAGTCACTGGCAAACTCCTAGTTGGGGTCAGGCAGGCCAGACCTTCACTCCAACTGTGGCTCGTGAGACCCTGGGCAGAGCACAGATGTAGACGGTCTACAGACATGTCCTTCAAGACTGGGATCTGGCAACAGCTAGATGACTTAGGCAATAAACTTATTATGATCTTCTGAACAATTATTATGGTCACACTGTGATCTCAGAGGTTCAGTGTGACATGCAATTATTCATATTCCAATCAGAAAACCAGCAACCAGCAATTTCATGTTATTCGTGTTTCACTATTACTTGTGCCACTATATGGCTTTCATCTTCTTAACACTGTTGGTCACTGGAGTACCCGAACAACGCCCATTCAGGTACAATTGCAACACCCTGTGCCCAGTCCATCCTCACAAACAGCTGGAAGATTTACTCATCTTTTAACTTTCTGCTGGGCAGTTCACTACACAAAAGCTTCAGCAGTGGTTGTGCTAGCTACTGTCAACACATAGAAACAGGCAGTAACCCCGAGAGCTTATGAAAAATTAGACAAAAAGGTGTCAAGAAGACAAAATAGTATTTTGCTTTCTGGCCCAAACAGCTAAACAAAAAAACTATGATGTTGTGGGTTTTTCCATAAGAAGAAATCAGCAGTCGTCAGGTGTTTCTTTGACCAACCTGAGGAACCTGTAAAACAGCCATGCTTTGGGAGACCAGGAATGCAGAAGCCAGCTTTCAAGACTGTTGCCCAGTTAGCGCTTAGCTGAAAACCTCATCCATCTTCTCAGCTTCTTGCAGACCTGACCCTGATACTCACTTTGGCTGACAAAGCCCTAGGTATTTATGCCTCATCTCCTAGGTTATTTTTCCTGCATCTCTTTCCCAGACTCACAGCCAACTGTAAGCACCGTGGGCCAACCACCCTCCTTGCCCAACTGTTGTTTCAGCAATCTTTGTCCACATTCATTTCTGAAGAGACCTTATGCTGCCATGGAGTGGCATACAAAGCAGAGCTTATCGCAGAACAGGATTTTAACCTCAATGTCCTGCACCTGCAAGATGATTCTCTGGTGCTTGCTGTTAGCCTGAACATCCTGGTTGTTTGGTACAGGAGGGTGACTTCTCATCGATTCCACTCCCTTTTTTTCCCCTATCTTTTCATAATTAATAACAGAAGTAACAGTGGGGCAGTGGGGCATGTCCTAAGTGTGTGTAAAGAATAGTATCTGTTTTAATATCTGTATATCCAGAACAGATCTGGCTTAATTAAATAACTTAGTTAAATAACTGGCTTAATTATAACTTTTACTTCTCTGCATCAGTCTAGCAACTTGCAAGCATCAGTGATTGCTGTACATGCAAAATCACCAAACTTCAGTACAGCCGCATCTTTGAGGCAAACGAGATTTACTTTCCAACATATTCTGAAGCTTACTGATAGTTTAATAAAACAGCTTCCCATCTCTCCAGATCCTAATTTTTTAAAAATTTAAATACAAGTACCTAAATCTTCGTCTGATTTTTTTTATTTAAATGCTTGGTGTTTTTCAGGAGATTTGAAAGCTTTTGAAAGGCGCCTGATGACAAGCCTGACAAGAGCACGTGTGTTGTGTCTGGAGAGCAATGCAGTGAGGACCAACTGCTTCCACCACCAGAACCATGGGACAAACCAGGGTAAGAAGCAGACAAATGCCCACACCCCAGCAGTGGATTGTCCCCTACAGCCACCATCGCAGTGCCAAGCTGTATTGTCCTTCTTAGTCGCACAGGATTTGGACATGAAACAGTGTAGTGGGGGAAGAAGGAGTAGAGGAGACCTGGTGTCATATCAAACAAGTTGTACACACAAAACCATCAGCATTGATTGCTCACAGCCTTGTCTGCATTTTAGCAAGTGAGTTAAAGACGAAAGGTTTTCTGTTCCCATTGGAAATCCTCAGAGCCATCCATTCACCCTATCATATGTTCACTATCGCAAACTGCTCTTCAAAGCTGAACAAAAACTACTGTGCTGCATAAAATTGACAAAGTTAATCGTATGCAGCATGTTTCCTCTACCATAAATATTCCCAAACACCATTTGTTTCTAGATTTCACTGTTCTCTTAAACTAAAGAACAGCTACATTATTGTTTCATCTGTAGCCCAACTGTTTTCTTTACATTTTTACCACTAAATTGAATCTACTGCCAGTAATCTAATTTACATTTAAAATGCACAATATGCCAACATGACCAGACTTCAATAAAATTTTTACTAAAACTCATAAATGCCTTGATTCTGGTGTTTATAGAAATTTTAGACTGTTCATTCGCTGAATGTTATGTCGCTAGTATCCTGAAATCATTCCCATATGAAATAAGAAACATTCTTAGATTCATGCTGCGTCAGGAAATATAAAATATATTGTCACTAGCCATCACTCTCAAAATCAAAGATTTGTCAGCTGTAAACAAAATGGTTTGCATGGCATGTCCAGCCTGCAGTAGCATGGGATATTAGCTCCACTCACCTGCTATTGTTATTGATGCAGTGTATCTCGTTCCCTGAATTTCAGATTACAAATGTTTCTTTGCACCTTTGCTTAATTTATTTTTTCTTCCTGTGCACACAACTTCTTGATTCCGAAATATTGCAGAATTCTTTTAGACTCTTAGGAGCATGCTCCATTGTCATTGAATCTACTGAGAGCCATCTTTCCTGAGTAGCTACTTGACAATACCGGGAAGATCATTTGCTAGATTCAGATTACATTTCTCAGTTGGATACTGATTGCCAAACTTGTAATTTTAGCAAAATGAGAAATTATCAGAGATTCAGGCAAAACTGGAGCAAGGTTTCAGGGTAGTCTTCTTTCTTTTTGGTTCTTTTTTTTAATGTGGAAATGGATTATGTAGTAGACACAGCTCATTTTTGTACTTTCTAAACATTTTTACTTCTTTTTTAAAAACATTATTTTCAGGAGGTATTGGCTAAATAGAATTCTTATAAGAGAAAATTGGAAACAAAGAATACATTTGCTTCCTATTAAATTACTTTTTTATCTTACTTTGAAACAAAAGTGGTAGGATATGTGTAGGTGTGCATATGTTCATAGACAGGGAATTAGAAAAGGTTGGTCTTTTGGAGTCAAACCCTCAATTTCTTTTTTTTGTTTTAATTTTTTTTTTTTCTTCAGGAATCAAACCTATTGTCAGTTACTTCTGAACTCCTACTTATAGCACTTACTTACATCCTTCAGCTAAGCTTTTGTTGCTCAAAACCATATTTGTTTGATTGCCTGCTCATCTCAGAAATGTGTGTATGCTACAGCAGTAGCAGGATCAACATCCATCTCCTCGCACGGTCATAGTTTCACTCAGTGTCCCTATGCTGTTCTATGGTGTGGATACTCTGATTCAATAAACAGCCACTGATTCAAAGACTTTTGCTTATTTAAAACTATTTATGTAAAGTTTTGTTTTGCAATTAGGGTTAAACATGGATTACTGCCTCCTTATCCAAGTGGCTGAGAAAGCACATTGGGCGATATTTTATCTTACATCTCATTTTGAAAACTCAAGCTTTATATGCTGTCACTACTCTGGGCAGGGGGAAAATATCCATCTAGAGTTTGGTGAATTTAGAGTAGCAAAAAGTCAAAGCGAGATGAACTGAGACACAGGCTTCTTTGTGCATAGATATTGGGATGATAGTTACTTTAAGTCGAAGATAAGGTTGCAGCTGTTTCTTTCAAGGATGAATCAGACACCTCTGGGTATGCTTGCTGTCTCACCTCTAAATGCACATAATCAGCTTGCAGAAAACCTATCAGTACATTGTATTGCTATGAAATACCAGTTCAATTATGAATGTGCTTTCCAATATTGTAGTCTAGGATTGAATTCTAGGGGATCAATTCTGCATTTGGGTGCCTGCATCTAAAGGCACTGTTTGGCTCTGAATAAAGAAAAAAATTAGGAGGTCTGGTTTTATGCACAACAGACCGTTGCTCAAGCTGTGTTCTTCTCTCAGGAAATTTTAATAGGATTTTTGTGTACAATAGGATTGTTGTACTCCAGGGTGCAACTATTTATGCAAATATAATCATGCTATTTATGTAAGAAATTGAAAGGTTTACAATAAGAATCAAGAACAATTTCATCCTGAAGGAATAATCATTTAAATGAGAATGCAGAGTTAAGGTTTAATGTTTCCTTTTTTCTTTTTCCAAGTGGTTTTTGCTAGCATTTTTATTACACTCAGAGTTACATAAAGTAAATATACATTTTAGCCAAGCCAAAACTGCTGTGCCAACAGAAAGCAATACCCCACACCTGCTGAGAAAATCTCCTTTCTTGGTGCCTGATTTTTGCAAAAGCCCTTCTTGGCACACGGAAGGTCTTGGTTGTCCTGCCTGATCAGCAAGGGGCACAGACCTTCTCAAAACTGAAGCGCTCTGCACACTGCTGGGACAGCAACACCAGACACTTAAGATCAGGTATAGAGCTATCCAGGCGATAGTGGGCTGGGGTTTTCTGGCCAATTTTTTAAACTTAAAGTCTATGTTCTTATTCTTCTAGTCCATGCAACAACATGTGGATCCATGTGGACCCTCAATCACTATGTGAACATGACACAAACTGTGCTCCATTTGCTCCAAACTCTTCACTTGCTCCATTCACTTACTAGGGTCCAAGCTATCCTGGTATGGTCTTTGTCCTCCCTGTGAAGGATGTCAACAGTGATGTCCCAGTATCTTAAAATGGTACCCTGAATGGCAGAGTGACTATGTGACACACCTGGCTATGAGACTGGGGACCCCCCGGTGCCTGGGGAGAAGAGTCAGGCAAAAAAAACTTGAAAAAAGAGTTCCTTCCTAACCATCTGCAGACTTCAGTGTTGGTATAAGTTTTCCAAACAAAGTATTGAGGAAAAGTTACATTAAAAGTTTTAATAAGAAATGTCATAACCCCACCAAGGGACAGAACCAGACAATTCCTGGAAATAGAGAATTAAACTTACAGCAGGACTAGCTGGATGTCCAATTATTAAGGGGTTATTGAGAGGGAATTGAGTGGTAGTAAGTACTTAATGCATTTATACATTTGTACAATATTGAACCAACGTTTCAGGATTTTCATTGATTACTTGGGACACCAGGAAATATTTTTGCTCACTCTTCTGTTGGACAAGTTGTTTCTGGATTGTTGTTTTTTTAACTCTACCTTTGAAGCACTGAATATAGTGATAGCTAGAGACAACATATAGGCAAAGAGCACTAATGTTCATCTGAGCACTGTACCAAAAGGCCATTTCTTCCTGGGATCAATATAGCAAGATTAATGGAAAATTTACTTTGCTGAATGTTCCTCTGAAGCATGGTCCACCTCCCAGAAGCATCCAGGAGCTTCAGTTCTCTTATAACCACTGAGACCAAAGCTACTGGGGATGGTCTTTTCTCTAGCTGTTATTTTCATTCTTTCCGTGCAATAGGTCTCAACTTTATTATAGGGTATAGAAGCATGTTGCTTTGCATCTCAAGTTAAGTAGGAGCTCTGTAGATCGGAAAGCTGGCTGTAATTGGGAGCCTTGTCTCAATGATCCAAAGGGTGCTCTGCACATCCCTAGACTAGTCACTGGATTAACCTGTTTAATGGAAAAAAAAAAAATCTCCTTTTTCAGAGATCTGGACTCCCACTTGGGCACAAGCACTAGTAGTAAAAGCAACTGCTGAAGATGACTCCAGCCATAATAAACTGTTGGTTGAAGGACAGCATGAGACAAAAATGTACAATAAGATTGTTTTGGAATTTTTTGCTCAGACTGTGGACCCTAACACAAACATTTCTTAAAAGGGCATAGAGCAGTACTCTGAATTTCTTGGTAAATTTAGCCTAAATGACACGTTTCAGTACAGTCAGCTTGGAAAGTCAGAATCCAAGTGCAAAATGCATAGGTCTCATTTATGAGCCTGGGAAATGATATCTCTGAAGGGACTTGGGGACCTTTGTGGATATTCAGATGAACACCATCTCCACCACTGACTCTAAAGGGCTAGTCCTTCTCTGGAGTGGGTACTGATGGGACAACTGAATGAGAGGTTGTAAAATCCTATGCCTGGGCACTCAGACAGCTACAAAGCTGTTCAAGCTACTTCTCTTCAAGTACCCATACAGGCCACACACATATGATGACCAGCTTTGTCAGTTTTGGAGAGATAAAATGTACAAGATCCAATGGAGGAAAGATGAATCCTGACATTTAAATCTTCAAATGAGACCCATTTCCCTTGTGAAGGGATGTAAACTGTGCAAAGGGACTTGGCCACAGGAACGTCACCATGCTGTGGGAGGCCCTCTGACATTGGAAACTGGAAACCAAGATTAGAAGGTTGGGTTTGTTTTTTTTTCCTAAAATATATGCTCTAGCTCAACTAGTGTTGTTACTGGTCTTGGAACGGCAGTCAAGCAGTCAAAGTGCATTATCACAACAATCTCTTTTGGTTATGGAAATCTATGAAAACAAGTAACACGCAAACAAAGCTCTGGAGGCTTCTTTTGTTAAAACCCAACAATTTCAATATATACACACAATAACTCATTTGACTTCTTGTGTAGTACACCTGCTTGCCCTGCTGTCCATCTACCCTAGGGCCAGGGGTAGAGAGACTGGCATACCCAGCATCCTGCTCCAGCCCAGCACACTTTTCCACCTCAACAGAAGAGCTTCCAGCGTCAAAGCCTCAGACTGCAGCCATTTACTTGAGCCAAGAATTTTACATTGTTGTGAATTCTGTGACTGCTGGTTAACCCAAAGAATGAAAAATTCATCGTGACAGTCAGAACAAGATTCATATTTATTCTCTGCGACCTGAAAGCCCAGATCCTAAGGTGGTAGAGAAGCCTTTTGGTTGTTGGTGTTAATGAGCCTGATACACAGCTAAGCACTACTGGCTCTATCCAGCAGAGGGAAGCAGCAAGAAGAGAGCTATATTTGTTATTTTATCATTTTAACAATCACATAATAGAATAACAAGTTACTGCCTAAAGAAATACATTCATAAAAGGCAGCTACAGCCAAACTCCTGACAGGCAGATTTGTTCATTTCTACCCAGTGACTAAGACCATGTAAAAGTGGGACATTTTATTACACAGGGATGTTTCCTCTGAACCTGTCAAACACTTTAATATAACCTCAAATCCCTGCAAGCAACAAATAATCACTGCAGATGATACTAAACCTACACTTTTACCTGCCCCTGTAAAATAGAATAAAAAAATAACAGTACCACTATTGTGATTCACACATAATTGAGTGTGCCAACTAATAATCTTTAATATCCACTGCTGACAGGATGGAATTAACTGCATTTTTCCCTGTCCAACTTTCATTTTTTCCCTGTGGTGTAAGCCAGTATCTAATCCCATCCTTATATCATTTTGGCTATATTAACTCAATTGAGGAGAAAGTACTTAGCCTAAAGCAGGTTAGGGTGAAACCTTGAAAAAACAATGTTTACACAAGCTAAAGATGTCTTTTGTTGAAGCTCTCCACTGACGCTTGCCAACAAAAGCTTTTCATGCGCGAAAGAGTCAATACCGAATTATAGTTAAGCCATGTAATAATTATCCTCATTAGTCGTAACCAGAGCATGGATAGGATGAATTCAGTTATAAACTCTGCTAATACTAAGGAAGCATGTTCTAGATGTAATTTAATAACCTTGGAAATAAATACACAATTCTTTCTGTCTTTTAGTACAAAGTCTATTAAAGCAGAGAGCCAATTCAGTCCACAGTGAGAAGATAGATTTTTTTCATTATTTGTTTTTAACATAATCTGGTGGAAGCTTTCAAAACAGCATTTAGGTGAGTCTAGCAGGGTTTCCTGAGAGCAAGAGAGCTGGGACGCATTGACAAGCCCGCCTTGGGTGTATCGCCCTGGTGAGGAGATGGGCACGGGTGGGAACTTCTCCTCTGAGCAGGGAGTGTTTTTAACTTAATCTGGTGGAAGCTTTTGAAAACAGCATTTAGGTGAGTCTAGCAGGGTTTCCTGAGAGCAAGAGAGCTGGGACGCATTGACAAGCCCGCCTTGGGTGTATCGCCCTGGTGAGGAGATGGGCACGGGTGGGAACTTCTCCTCTGAGCAGGGAGTGTAGATCTGGGTGTGCTTTGTCCCTGTCTTCTCCTGAAGATGGTGGGAGGGGAGATGACTCCCTGTGGAAAGGTACTGTGGGTGAACTGAGGTTTCCAGCTTCTCTGTCCCAGGCTCATGATTCCCTGTGCTTCCTGACCCACCCCTGTCAATTTTTGGAGATCCTTTGGCTGTTTTTAGGTGCTGAAGTGGTTTTAGCACAAGGAGCTAACGTTCAGGTCCTGGCTAGAGACTGCCAAACTGCTACTCAGACAATTTCTGCCCATGCTGTTGGCAACACTGGTGTGAGGAACTCCTCCTCCCATCCCAGTCACAGATGAGCTCTCTCTTGTTTTCCCCAGTTCTACCATTGACTGTCTGCATGTTTGTCAGGTGGCGTTGTAGGCAGGTCACCTTAAAAATATCATCTCAAAACAAATACTGAGGGAAGATGATGGTGGAGAGTCTTTTCCTTCCTGTAGTTTACAGCATCTCCTCACAACAAGGTGAGCAGAAACGAACAGGACAGAGGAATGGTGATTATCTGGGCTGGTACTGCTTTCAGCACTCTCGTATTGGCAAGCAGTGGCGACCATGGACACCTCATTGTGTTACATACCCTGTGAGACTCTCCTGATCCCACAGCGGGAAGCACGGCTGCTCTTTTCCCGGGGCTTTTCTTCCCCCAGGAGAGGAAGCCTGACTCGGCTGCCTGAACACAGCGTCAAACCCAAGGGCAGGCTAGGGACCCAGAGCCGGCTGGGGACCCAGAACCAGCTGGGGCTCAGTTCCTCCCTGAACAGTTCACTTGCAACGTCTCTGACTTTGCTGCTTCTTCTATAACAGGGGATAACATTACTTTCCTATCACAGAATTAGCCAGCTGTGTCTGAAAGCATGAAAATAACACATTTTCCCCTTCAACATTTAAATGTGAAGCCACTCCGTGAACAAAACTTTCCAGAAAATTAGCTTTTGGAGGTTGAGAAACTATGAGAGACAGGAGGCTATTTCAGTGCTGCTCTGATCGGCCCTCAGGAGACTGTAGCAGACCAAGAGGAAAGCACAGCAAGTTATGGCAGGGGCCCACCATACCATGCCTCACCTGTCCCAGCCTTACAAGTGCTGAACACAGCAACAGGCATGTCAGCAAGTGGTCCATAGCAAAAGATATTGGGTTGCAAGTATATATGTGCATAAATACTTTTAAATAAAGGGCCAAACAAAACCAGCAGCTGAGCACCATGTTGCTAGCAGCATTCATCTAACTGATGGCACAGTCTGTGGGTGAAACCCTGCTGTTTTCTGTGAGCCAGTCTATTCCATTTGAGGCAGTGGCAAAAATCCCGTAATTACAATGTGATGAAAATCTGCTCCTTTCTAGTGGTGTAACTCTGACGTAACTATCAAAGTTGGTGGTAGTAAACTGATGTGGCAATTACACAACTGTAAGTCTACCAAGGTAAGGAAAGCAGACAGGATGTGGAAAAAAAAAATTGGTTAATGGGTTTATTTTTCCAATGATTATTTATTTACTTTTGGCAAACTGCAGAGTTACCTGAAGAAGACTGATTTTTCAAGTATTGGCATGCCTCACAGTGATAAAGTGATCAGCATTTCTCAGAATATAACAAAAAAGGCCTATGTACCATGGAAAAGTCATATGCAAAACAACTGGTGTAAGAATGTGTTTGTATAGTTCAAACATTTTTAAGCAGTGAGGCCAGGGCACTAAATTAAATATCCCATATTTTAAGTTTTCACTGAAAAAATATTTTGTAGTTACATTCAAAGTTATCAACGTTTGAGGAATGATATAAATAAGATCTAACCTCGATGCTATTAAATTAAGCTGCTGCCAGCATTATTATTGGCAGTAAAATTACTTTGATTGCTATCAGCTATAATCAAATATAGGAAAAGCTTGGAATGCTGATATCTTTCACAGTAGTATGTTCTTAAACAGTCATTAAAAAAGAAAGCTCTGACATGAGATATCCATTTAAAATTCTGCTCCACAGTAGCAGATAAATAACATAATGAATTCTTGAGTTGCTGCAACCTATGTGTTTAAGCTCAAGTTATTATTTTATTTCCATTTGTCTGTTTCAACAGTTTAATGTTGTTTGTAAGTAAGCCACAGCTCAGTATACTGAATTATTCACAAGCCTGTGGAGTGTGGATGCCTAGCACAGCAGTTCTGGAGAAATCTCTCCCAGTGTTAGCCAGGACATACGTGCCAAAACAGAGAGGGCAGTTCTCCAGAGCCCAAATCACCTTGGTCCATCCAAATCTTGCCCAGGGACAGGGTGAACCTCTGCTTACAGCCCGCAGGTGGATTAATTCTTTCAATTAGGAGCCGCTCAAATGCACCAGCACTGAAAGGTAGGAGCAGTTCAGAGTGGAGCAAAGCCTGAAGGGGAGAAACAGTGTTTGAACAGGCCTCTGGGGCGGCCTCTCAGTCAGTCTGCAGTGAGGCTTCATGCAAAAACTGCACATAGACTCCGTGCCGAGTCTGAGGTTTGCTCCACTTGTGGCTTTCATAGAAACTGAGAACATGGGCTGAGGCTGTAAACACAGCTGGATACCAGGGGTTTTTCCTTCACTGGCAGGAAGACTGCAGGGCTAGTCTTCCCCTAGCCCCAGGACACCCACCTCCCCTCCTCACAAGGACATCTCCCCCCAGGACCTCTGAAGGCAGAGAGCAAGGGCCAGGACATGCTGGCTGAGGGCGGCAGCTGCTGGGGATGTCCAAGTTCATTGCGCTCTCACCCCACAAGGGAAATCACAGGGGCTGGGTGAGCTCCGCAAAGGCATACCACTGGAGCAAAAGGCAAAAATAAAAAGAAAAAAATTTCATAAAACAAATCCCTACAGGATTTGCTCACAATAATGTTCTGCTTGGGGTAGCGTACCTGCATTGCTTTAGTCACCTGAGGAGCCTAACTGCTGGAAGAGCAGGAGGGCAGACTTGCTCAACCATTTCCCCCTCACATATTCTGGAAAAAATAAGAGCTGTCTCCAGATACCCTGTCTTAGGACAGGGTGAGAAGTGGAAGCTAAAATTCTCCCTGAGGTTCATGCTTTCAGAAAGAAGTGGAATTACTGCTGATTGCACTTGGACTACACCACAGAGGGCTTTTTGTCCCCATAAAGCTCACTGAAAAGCTGTTGCAGGGACAGCTGGGATTTTCAGAGGGGTTTCATGAGACAGTGCCACTAAGTGCCTTTGAAAATCTCAGTCTAATTGCAAATGGCAACAGATCATCCCTCCAATTAATTTGACTCTCTGCTTGTGACCCAGCTACAAACAGCAGTTCAGAAAAAAACAGTTGTCCTTTACAAGATACGTTTGTACCAATTATGCGACATAATCTCACCTCCAGAGGTAAAATAATTTTCCTCTTCCAGTTCATATTCAATATATGCCATAAAAATTCCATCAGATAGTGGAAATTCAATATACTATGAGACAACATAAATGTCAGAGGGGCCAAACTCAGCCCCAAAATAATTCTACAGCAGTTGTTAGAAATAAGCCTAGAATAAGAAAGGGCAGGTATTTTTAATAGTTAATCTTTTTTTTAACAGGTGTAATCAAGAGTGTTGAAAGAACAAGTGTTATTTCATATGAGCAGTAAGGAAAGTGCCAGATACCGTGTTACTTCTAAATTAATTGTATCAGCTGACTCCTTCAAAATTCTAAAAGGTTGAAATATGAAGTCGTATTTCATGAATGCAGCAGGGCTTGGGCACAAGGTACAGCGGGAGCAGCTGGACCTTCCTTGCCACTGCCGGTGCCAGGAGGTGTGGGGCAGCTCCCCTGCTCCCACGGCACCTGCGTCCCCTGCGTCCCTGCATCCTGGGCATCTCCACAGCAGGCCCAGGCACAGGACAGCTCAGCTGAGAGATGGGTCCCGAGAGGGAGGTTTGACAAGCCACAGCCAGGCCCAAACTTCTGCCCCTACCCACCCCAGCTGTGCCCAGCTGAGCGTCTCACGGTGTAAAACCAGCACCCAAGCATCCACTCCCTTTGCTCTGGAAAATGAACAGAAATGGGGAAGAGGTCAATAGCAGCATGCTCTTTGCACTAACTCATGTTAAAATCTTTTCTTTATATTTTGAAAAGGTGGTTTATATCTGACTCTGTTGCTTGAAAGACAAAATATGCCGCTTTCGGTTATGTCACTGCATGCTATGCAGGAAAGCACAAATATTAACAAAGAGCCACAGCAAAGCATTGAGTGCATCTGAATTCTTTGTCTGCAGCCCAGGCTTTTCCTGCCTCACAGTGACAGGATCAGGGAAGAATTTTCTGTGACTAATTAGGTTTTAACTTGCCAGAGAGAACATAGACATTGGCAGTCTATTGTATAACAGTGAAGCAAAGTTTGAACTAGATTGAACTTAATTTCCTTTTCACTGAAAGGAAAGAAAGATTAATGAAATATCCCCAAATCCATCCTGTTAGCTTTTATTAAATCAGCAAATGAAATTTAACCTCCAATTCTGTTATAAAATCTTTTCCTGTAGATTAAGTTTCTGCAAACATAAATGAAATGGATGTATTCTCCTCTGCAACATTTTAGATATGAAAATTACATTACTTCAATCAACATCAATGTTACTTTAGGCAAATGCCATATTAAGAAACAATTATTTCTTGTGTTTCTTTTCACAGTGTTACCTAGATTTTATTAAATGCCAGAACTTTGCTAGTCATTTCTGAAAACCATTTGCTGATATTCCAACATATCCTTGCTCTTTCTGCCAACAGTACAGAGTTAACCCTCCAGGAATGCAGAGCTTTTTTTTACTAATGTTGTACTTCTCATCTGAGGGACTCTAAGTCATGTTCCTTTCTCACCTTCCCTGCTGCTTCTCAGTTCTAGTTATTGCACTAACATCCTGGCTTACTCCCCTTCTCCTAAGCATCTCACTGAAGTCAACAGAGTGACATCAGGAAAATCCAGCCATCCCATCCTCAGTAGATGAGAACAGGTACTCGCATTGGGCTCACTCAATTCTCAGGCATTCTTTATGGAGAAGTAGTCAGTCAAGTTTGGTCCCTCAACTTGCTTTCAGTCATAACCTTGATGGATCAATGGAGGTGAGATCTGCCTGGAGCATCCGTAACTGCAAGGCGAAGTCTGCACCTTAGAAGCTATTTACCTGCAAATGTTAAAAGAATTGGATTAGGGAGGGCTTTGCTATTTCTCACCTGGTGAGTAAAACAGAGCTGTAAACATGAGCATAATGAGCACATCCTGCATGAGAACTGCCCCAGCCCTGCTGCCTGCAGACAAGGCCCTCATCCTGCTGGGAGGTGGGAACGAGAGGCTCTGTGGGATCCGATGTCCTGCTGTGAGGGGCAGAGCCGCACAGCCCCTCGCCTCCTAGGATGGGGCCCTGCAGCTCCTCCCAGGTGAGCGCTCCCACCACGCCGAATGGGCCCCGTCAATGCTGAGCCTTCGGAAAATGCTGGGCACTGCAGGGGGAAACCATCACTGCCATAGAAGTTAAAACATTAACAGTGTTTACATCAAGCCGCGAGTGCTCGGTACTACACAAGACGATATGAAAATGTATAAAATATTTGCAGTGATTGCCAAGAAAGTAGACGTTGCCAATACTCCAGAGCACATCCTCTGGAAATGATTACTTCTAATCCTTTAGAAAATGTATAAATAAAGTGATGCCAAGACTGATGGACAAGCCAGGGCACCTACTCATGTTTCTAATATATTGCTTTCCCTCCACCCCCGTCCCTTCTCTGTACAAAATACTCTCCTTTTTTAGTAACTTAAGTTGACAATCATCAAAAGAAATCAAACTGTATATAAATGAACATTCTGAAGCATGTCACAGTATGTCAGAAACTATCGAAATCTACTAGAAGTCTCCAAAACAAGTATTTAAATCTTTTAGTAATGCTTTAGTAGAGTGATTATTTAACTTACTAGCAAGAATGCATTTAGCAGGAACACCAGAGGCGTTTACCCTTAGTATTAGCTACTCAATCACATAGCCTAATCCCAGAGGCCTAATCTGCGTGTTACTGGGACACAGCAATTACCTACATTCGTTAGAAATTAGAAAGGGGGAAGGTGGAGGAGAAAACCTCAATGGGTGGATAATTAGTTTCACATACTCCCATTGTCTGCATGGGGCCAAATCCATATTGCCATTGAAGTCAAAGGAGCTTTTACTAGCCTGTCCTGCCTTTTCTTGCCATCCAGACCACCAGCTATGATCATCAGGGCTGCTTGTCTTAACTGAGGACACACAAGCTTGTTCTAGCCTTAAATATATTAGAATGGTCTTTCTTTCTCAGAAGTGTCTAGTAAACTAGAGTAAGTGGATTTCAATAGCCTGCTTGTTGGTAACTGCAGCTGGTGTCCGCTTTGGGTTCTTTATTTTGTGCTTAACACAATACTGCTTTAGAACAGATGGATTTAGCAAAGCCTGCTAAGATACTAAATAGGAATAGGGTGTTCTTAAAGCAGCTGGACACAAATTGGGTAAACATAATGGAAGATCGTTTCTCTCATTCTCCATTCCCTAATAAACAAGTAATGATTTGTCATATAGCTGGAGAACTGACATTCCTCTCAATGGAAAGGTAGTGTTACGCCTCACTATGAGTCATTTGTGTTTAATTCCAGATAGGGGAAGAGAACAGGCTACTCTTGCAGCCTCATTTCTGCAAGCTCATTATAATTACAGCTGTCTTCAAGTTGAAGAATTCAAACATATTTCATGTCTCCAAAGTTTTACTGTGGCTCTTTGTAGCGGCAGATCCATGTTAATTCTCAGTCAATGTAGTAATAAGATGTTCTGCAGTATTCTGTGCTGTTATAATCCTCTTTTTCTAATGCCAGAAATCGGTGAAACCAGTGTTACTGAAGGTGTTTGGATTTGTTCAGTCACTCCAAGTGACCAGGAAACTGTGCAAGATCCATCTACAAATACCTATCCTAAGCTCAGGGTCAGAGAGTGCTATTTAGGGATGTTCTGTCTTCATTATTAACACAACGTAAATATAAATATTAAATGCTTGCTAGCATGAAACGCTTGGCAAATACTTATAATTCTCTTTCCTTTGAGAACATGCATTGAAACAAATCTTACTCCTAGGTCAACAGACAAAGTCTATATAAGCAGCAAAACTGTGTGTATCCAGCTTCAGCACAACTGATCGTTGAGTCTGAGGTGTAAAATGTGGATTCCTCCACACAGAAAGTCATGTTCTCTGCTCAGTGTAACATTGATCTTTGCTCGACCTCTGCTACACAAGGCAAAGGAGAAGTACCGGGATGAGAGGAGGTTAGGTCCAAGCAGGGTGTGATGGAAGTGTTTGATGCCAGCTGCATTGTGACTGCAGAAGTGACCTGAAAGTGTTTCTGATGACATTAAAGGACTTTTGAGAGAGAAAAGGGGCTTCAGTTTCTGGATCCATCCACAAATGGTCTCTCAGCTGTGGCAAAGACTAGTTACTTCAATTTTGCTATACGTGAAAGTAGGGAGAGACGGAGGAAACGAAAGGTTGCGGAATATGGCCATGCTCAAGGACCAGTTCCCCATGCACACCTGGGTACTGTAACGCCCAGAGTGGCCCTCTGCTATGTGAAATGTTGGCAGACATCTCATCTGCAAGTGCTTAGTGACAAAAAAAATAAAATGGGAAGAACTAGAAGAAATTTTAGCCTGGAGTTCATTTAGATTTTTTTAAAATGCATGTGGGATCATAAGGTAATTCAGTTTGGAAGAGATCTCAGGAAGTCATTGAATTCAGACTCCTAGTAACATCCCTACTACATAGACATGTATACACAGTGAAACTCCTTGTAATGAGGAAACAAAGAGTTAGACGTATAGCATTACCCAAGTATTCTCTTTTTCTGGGGTGATGTTTCGACAGTTAAAAAGAGCAGTAAAAAGCCACTTCATGATGACAAGAAGGTGAAAAAGTGCTATAGTTGAGAACTGAAACAAGAATTTATTGGAGCGAATGGTTTGTAATAGAGTAATTAATCTATGATGAAAAATCTGACTGATATTACTTTGGAAACTCTTCACTAGGAAGTTACTGGAAACAGATCCACAAGGCAGGAAGACAGACCCCTTTGATGCAGCCCAAAAGCAGATATCATTCGCACAGCAGAAAACAGAACTTGAAGATGCTTCCTGGAAAAAATGTGAACAGATCATTGAGAGCTTCTTTCCAAGATGTGTGTTGTTGTTTCCCCACTTTCTGGGTGGTGGTGGTGGTGGTTCTGCTTTCTCATGTATCGACTCAGCCTCAGACACAAACTCATTATTATGTAAAATACAACATGCAAACTCAGAATCTAAAACCCTATAATCTTAAAATCCAGCATATGGAAAAAGTAAATAGGTAGTATGGTGTGAGAAGCTGTTTTCATCTACTTCCGACAGCAGTTGATGCCCAGAAGAAAAAAAAGAGCATTTTGTTTATGTGCCATCCTTACACCAAAACAATTTCCAAAGAACTGTCATCTGGCCCAAGTGAGGCCACTGATTTTTTTATCCAGAAACTTTTCAAAGCGCAACTTCAGCAGTGTGAGAAACTGAATTTAAAGAATTTTATTGAAATAATTTTGTTCTTTCTATGGACATGAAAGACAAACACACATCTTGTGACTACTGCTTGTTCATTATGTAAGATACGCGTGAAGTGGGAGTGGATCTTCTTTCCTTCTCCTGCTGGTGGCTTGTCCTTAGGCAAAGGCAACAGGGGAGAGAATGGCCACAATGCCTTTCCTAATACCACGCATCTGAGCAAGTCATGGTTGTCACCACCAAAAGTGCTTTGGGGACACAGGTACAAAATGGCCAAGGAGGGGTTCTGGGAGCGGTGCAGGTGGTCCTGCCGCATGGCACTGCATGGCCACAGGGCACAGAGGGACAGCAGCCTGCGGTGAGGTGGAGAGGAGCCTTTGGGGCCAGGGACTGGCAGCTCAGGGAGAAGGAAGGGATTTCGCGGGATGAGTGGAGAGAAGAACTTGGTCAAGAGACAGCAAAGACTTTCAGAGTTAAGGTAAAAGACCTCTCTTTATGAGGAACCTCTACCTCTGGTTCACAAATCCGCCTTAAACAGTAATACTGCAGGGCAGCTATTGATTTGAGAGGTTCTAAAATGCAGTTGCTCAACATACCTATCCAAATTCTGTTGTAAGATTGCAAAGTAATATACTTCAAGCAATGTGTTTCCACCAATAGCCTGGGCCCAAGCAGTAAAGACACCATTGTAAGAACCAGTTAAAAGTACCTTGTAAAATAACGAATGTATGAGCCTCCAGAATTATACTGTTACAAGACATACAGCATTAAAGGACAAAGCTCAAGAACACAAATGTCATTGCTAGTGCTATGACCATAATTGATAATCAATCTCATTTAGTGTTTAAAAATCTCTCATAGGTTTTTAATTAAACTTTAGAGGATCTAAGTGATGGTTTTTGCTGTTGCACAGTATATCTTTACCATGAGATTAGTTCTGGTTGATTGATGTGCATGCACTCAAGCCAGTTCAGAATATTTGGCTTATGAGGCCTGTAAAGTCTGCTTGTATCGTAGCATACCTTAGACACAATTAGCTGTCATGAATTTATTTTCAGGGAAGGACTACCTATTTTAATTATCTTTACATTATAGTGCCAGGTGAACTGGTTTAGCAATTATTAAATTTCACTCAATCCTTTGTCCACTTCTAGAAATTAACTAAGGTGGGTATTAGCCTCCTTGCCTAAGAAAATGAGGCTTTTGCAGCCATGCTGTTTCCATGTGTATCTGAGTCTGTTTGTCTGCATGACCCTGCCTTAGCAAAGTTCAGCTGAACTTGACAGAGGTGGAAGGTCTCTAAGATACTACTTTCCTGTGTTTGATGCAAACAGGCAATCTTCTGGAATAGACAAACTCTAGTATTTTCCCCACTGTGAGAAAACCTGCCTTATTAGACACCAGAAAATCTACATAAGAAAGATAATTTAAACACCCTCAGTCACAAAAAATATTTCATAGGACCATAGAGTATTTCAGGCTGGCAGGGGCCCCCGGAGGATTCTTGTCCAATACCCTGGGCGAAGCCATGAGGCCAGAACTGGTTTCTCAGGGCTTTATCCAGACAGATCTGGAGAACCTCCAAGGATGGAGGCTGCACAACCTCTCAAGACAACCTATCCCACCATTTACTATCCTCACAGGGAGAAAGTGTTTCCTTGTACCCAGTCTGAACCCCTCTGGTTTCAATGTACGCCTGTTGCCTCTTGTCCTCTCACCATGCAATGCTGAGCAGAGCCCAGCTACATCTTCTCCATGGCCTCCCTGTAGGAACCGGGGGGCTGCTGTGTTGTCCCCCTGAAGCTGTCTCTCCTCCTGGTTGAAGAAACCCTGGTCCCACAGCCTCTCCTCAGTGGGCCTTGCTCATCTTGCTGCCCACCACCCCAGCAGGGCCTTTTCTGCAGAGCTGCCCAGCCAGGCAGTGCCAGCCCAGATCACTGTTGGGGGTCTGCCTTCCCAGGGACTGCACTTTGCATTTGTCCTTGATTGAAATGCCAGGAACCTTATGAAACATAAGCCACTGGCCACCCTGCTGCTGGTGTCAGAGCCTGGCCATGTGGGATAGTCCAGCTGTGCTAAGCTGCAGCCGGAGTCCCAGTGGCTTTCCAGCACATCAAGAGATATACAGGGCATCTGCTCCCAAACAGTGTGTTAGCTAGGCTGGCTCTCATCCCTGTGGTCAGAGCCACAGCATGGGTCTATTTTAACGTCTACTTATTTAAAACAGATTTTGAAAGCAAAGTTTTGCCCTCACCACTTGGCAGAGGTTAGGACATGAACAGACACAAGCTCATCTCCTGCCACCTTGCCTGTGCAGGACTGGACACACACTAAGATGCTTTTCACCAAGTAGCATGCATTTCCCAGAGGTGCAGACCACGAGAGGAAAGAAGCAGGTTCCGGATTCAGAGCAAACAAAAGGAAATTGTGCTTCATACAACCTGCAAGTAAGTAACTGCCAAAAGTTAACTCAAGTTCAGACAGCAACTGGATAAAAGAGAAAACACATTCACAGCTGTCACATGAGACACCCTCTGTCTCAGAAAAACCCTAAACCAAATATCACTGGAAGATGAGATTGTATTCTGGGGAATATTTTTGCCTCATTTGTACACATGTACCCCTTCCTAGACATCTATGGTTGGCTACCACCAAAGATGCGATACCAAGTGGGATAGGTATCTAGCATTGTTCTGACATAGCATGACTATTCCTATGTTGAGCCAACATGCAGGATTCATGCAATCAAGCCACCTGAATTTCCCGTACGACTGAAGTGCTCCTTCATCTGTTCCCATGCCATCCCCCTTCCTCAGTGACTCCCAGGAAAAGTAGGCACCCTCCCAGGCCTTGTCCCCTGCTCAAACACACGACACAGCACAAGATCACACCTCTGTCCTTTTAACTGAGGTTAAAGCTTTGTTCCCATTCAGGCAGTACAGATCCCAGAAATTGCCCAGTTTCAAATGGGACCAGAAGCCTGTCTGTTCAGTGAGCTATTTCTCACTCTATCAATGCTTTCTTTAAATACATGTAGTAACGACTTGCTGAAAAACTAGGATATTTGACATTGTTTTGAAGTTCAGGCTGTCTTCAAGGCCCTTACCTTCAATTCACATGTTGTAAGCCTTTCGAGTCTGGTATTAATAATAAATATTATTGCCATGCATCCCTATTTTTTGCTTAATTTAATTACAGAAAATGTAATAGCCTTATGAAAACAATATATGAGTTTTCAAACCTAATTAACATGATAGAAGTGCACAGGTCACTAAAACAGTTGTTTTATCTGGAAGCCTTCCATGCAAACAGATAAAAACAAAACTACATTTAATTCAGCAACTTCAGTTGAAAGTTAAATCAAAGACGATTAGTTCTTGCCTAGGGGTGCAGCCTTCCTGGTAATAAATGCTTTCCTCTTGTCATGATTTTAGAAAAAGAGAAAGAGATATGAGAACCCTATCAAAGAGTTTAAAGGATGTCCAAGTCAGCCATGACGCAGGCTTAGCTGTTAGATCAACCCTCTGTCACCAAGGAGAAAATCAATCCAGATGTATCATTTTGTCTTATTAGCCTAATAGTAAGTTTTACATTTAAGGTAAACTCAACCATTTCTCCTCATTCCCCACCTTGGTATACCTTCTATACAACCCCTTAACACCCCCAGTCTGATCCAACAATAGCTTTTGGGGTATAATGTAAATCAGCAGGAGCTCTGCGTCCAGTGAGACAAAAACTGAGCCTTATGCTTTTACTCTCATTTTACATTTTCTTAAATATTCTTTAAGTGTTGCCCTGAAGAAAAAAAAAAAAAAAAAAAAAGAAAGCTTGATAATGGCAGCAAAGCCATTTAATTCAAGCCTGGAGACCTGCATTCAGCAAGTGGTTTATTGCTCCCGGTACAAAGAGAGGCAATTCCCTCATTTCTTGGAAAAGGGAAAAAAATTACTGTGCTATCCAGGATGTCACATGTCTGCTTACCCACAGGCATTTGTCTGTCCATCAGCCAAGGAGAAACAACTGCCTACTGACAAACAGACAACACTGACAGACATCAAGGCTGATTCATCAGAGGACTAAGGCAGATAAGCATTTTCTCTACGGCAGTTGAAGAAACTCATGCCCATTGCAGCCTTGGATGGTGTTCCTGCTCCTGTACAGCTGTTTGGTGTCCCTGCAGCTTCACAGCCATGTCCTCCTTACTTCTGTGTGCACAGCCATGCTACCCATCATGCCATGGGAGGACCGTGTTGGATAACCTCCACTCTCAGAGGGGATTCTCTTGGCTTTTCCATGGACCGTGTCAGAACAGAGGGGTGAGTGCAGGGGCAGAGGAGAAACCACACAAAGGAAACACTCGAAGACCTGTGTCCCTTGGATACAATTTGGCAACCCAACCAGCTGAGCTCAGAAAGCCAGTCTAGTTGCTTGGGTGCCTTGGGGCCTGAAGAAACCTTCATTTTAAGCACAACTTTCAGGAAACCAAAGTTATCCAATAAGTGCAGATGCACATCAATAAAGGCTAAGTTGAGTTTTTAGCACTTGGAAAAGACAAATCCACTTGGGGTAAACAAATCAGCTATTCCTTCACGGATAAGTATCTCCAGTTGGCAGGTTCAACACACACTGGCAGCAATGAGGTGAGGGCATGGCAAACAATGGCTACTATCAGTCAAAAACAGTTTGGAGCAATAGGAGCCAGGCTTCCCAAAATGATTCAGTGGCTACAAAACCCACTCATGAAGCAGGAGACCTGTTCTGGAGTCCTTCTCAAATTGAAGGTTTAGACCCACCTCTCTCTTACATGACAACGGCCCAACAACTGAAAACATGGTGCTTCGGGCTGAGCCCTGGAGAAGCAGCAGATCCAGCTTCTGGCTCCTGCCTGCATATTTATTCATTTGAAAATATCATTGCAAAAGCTATACAAGCAGAGCAGGAGGAGGTGCAGAACTCCAGGAGATACTGGTAGTTTCCCTCTCATCAGTGCCGGCCGTCCTCCTGCTCGCAGCGCTAGCTTGGCCCGGGGACTGGCACGGCTGCCTTTGCTGAGGCCACTTTACTGGGGCAGGCTGCCCCATCCCAGCCTCGCCTACAGCTCTCCGGCTCCCCAAAACGTCCTCTCCACATAGCAGATATTTCTGCAACAGAGCTGTAAGTGATGTGAATGTGCAACTCCACGCGCTTCTCTAGGAGCTTCAGAAGATATCAAAGGGGTATGTGAAGGTGTGAAAATCCACATATCTCCGTATTCTCTCTATCTCCATAATCCCCATATTCCAGTAACTTTCTCTATGCAACAGTCCAGATTTTTAGAAACGGGCTTACAGCTTTGTGAGTGTAGAGCCAACGTCACAACCCAAAGCCTGTATCTCTCTTTAAACTAAAATATATCCCATTTTCACTTAAAGAATGGGATTCAAAATTTACTGTTGTTTACTGTTGTTTTTCTGCTTAGTTCAAACTCTTGAAACATTGAAAGATGCTACCCACTAAAATTACCTCTGCAATCACATCAGAAGAAAAAACCCACATTTTTTTCTATTATCTTGATTTCAGGACCTTCATTATTTTTAAACTTCTCTGCAACATCTACACCTAATTCATAACAAAATGTCCATTTCACAAGAACCCATAACAGCACAAGGACAGGTTTTGGATGAGTGCAGAATTACACAGTGAAACCAAGCAGGATTTCCTCAGAGAAAGGCTGGTCATATGGCCAGCAGCTGTGACAGGGCAATATACTTATATAATGTGAAAAGCAGTAATAATTACAGTTTCATGTGCTCCTCATTTCAACAACAAGTAAATGATAGCTTAGAAGAAAAAGAAGAAAGGTAATGTTTCTTTGTAAAGATTAAAAAAAAAAAAAGTAAAGATTTCAGGGAAAAAAAAGCTGAAGAATGAATGAAAGGAAAAATATTTCAAATAGAAAAAAGAAGCTTTTGTACAGTCATACTTCCTCAAATGCACAGAGTGGCTTGCAATCTAGAATTACTAGGGACAATTAAAATGAAACAATAACAAATGTGTAGTCCAAAGGTGAGACAATCCCCTTTCCTCCCCTGGTCCCTCTCTCAGCCTGCAGCTGACCCAGAGAGCACGAGGAGGTTTGTCCCCTGCAGGCAGGTAAAGCTATAAAGCATGGGAGAGAAAGTTACCCCAGGTTTACACCAAAATGCATCTCAGTGCAGGTTTCCTGACACAAGCACAGCAGGGATTTTGCAGTCAGCATCAACACTGCTAAATACAGATATTTCTCCCATCTGCTCTCCTGAGGTGTTGCCCTCTTGAGTTACTAGAGAAAAAGCAGCGACTCATCCCTGTCACATGCAGGAGAAAGGGTAGAAAATGTTAAGACCACTTGAATAATTAGAAGCAATAAGGAATAGTTATGAACGCCCGGAGATTCCTCTGGAACAAGGAAAGAAAGATGTGACAAGAGCTACCAGCTGGAAGAGGAGACAGAGAGAGTGATGACAAGACCTAAAATGGCTTGCAATTGCTTCTGGGCTCCTGCAGCTCCTCTTTGCTATATTTAAAAAGTCAATGGCCAGAACAGCCTTTTGGGAAAACATCCCTTTCGCCAAGGCACTCCTGTGCTAGAGGATGTTGCTATTTATCAGGGGAAGGAGGCCTTGGGAATCTATTTCAAGTGAAAGGGCTGCTGCTATGCAATAACAAAGCTGGTGATGAACCCCAGCAGATTTATCTTGTCAAACTCTTTTGAAAAACTTCCTCTAACCAACACAGTCTGAAGGAACTGAAGATCCTAAATTTTGGATGCAGAGAGCTACAGAGATTATACTGTCATACATCACCAGTGGCACTCTCCCACTCCTGTCCTGTGCCATCCCTGAGAGATTCATATCCTTCATTCCACACCTTTCTGTGCCCAACAAATACACTCCGGCAAGTGTACTTGATTTCCACCCAGGGCCCCAAGAACCACACGGCAGCTCTGGGAGCACCCAGCTTATATCTCTGGAGTCCCTCAATCAGTCCCCACTGTGGTCACTAGGACAGATGCTATCACATAGACACAAAACAGGACTTCACAACAGTGTGTGAGGCAGTTTGTTCATCTACCAAGACAAACAAAAACAGATGTGAGAAGAAAGCATATGTTCCCCTGCCTATGGCACATCCCTGTTTCTACTGGGGAGGTGTGAGACCAAAAATATGAACACAACAGGGCCACAGATATTCTTCCTTTGTACCACTTCAGTTAGGATATGTCCCAAGGCAGCATGGTTTTGGCAATTTCCTCTTCTCTCCACTCATTTTGCTGTCATTTCTATTTCTTTTCCTAATCAAAATCTCCAAGGCCAGAACAGCAGGAAGGAGTGAGAACTGCAACAGTCTCAAATCTCAAGTAGTGATGAGGAAGTAAAGTGCAAAGTGAATGCTGTTTGCTATAACCCCCGCCTGCCCAATACCCACAAAAGTTCAAGGATTCAGGCTGTGATCTGTTCTGCTTAAACTGTAACC
>NW_009633892.1:49315-54595 GCF_000690535.1 Cariama cristata
CCTGCTGAAGCAGCGTGAAGGGCTTGAATTTGACAGTGAAGAAACTTTAGGAGCTTTTCTTATGAAGATTGTGCTCCAGATGGCAGAAACCTCAATATTTTGGCCCTCTTCCCAAGAGGAACTGGCTAAATTAAGGCCCATTTCAGTTGTGGATATAACCTAAACCAAAACCACAGGGATCTGACTCAAAATCTGCCTGTCTGAAATTGAGGCAGCTGGAATTCAAAGCTGGAATTCAAAGACTTTCAAAAGGAAGGTTGGGGTTTGCAAAGGAAAACCTAAATTTGTCAAACCCAAACACACCTCAGCAGTGAGCTCTGAGCCCATCCTCTGCCTCAAAAGGCCCCATGTTCCTCATGTCCCACTGAAAAGGCAGAGTAGTCCCATTATCCAAGTGCCTGCTTGCATGGAGACTGGATGGGATGGAAAGAAGTCATTGCGTGCATCATCTTGGTTTCCAGAGATCAGCACTGCCCAGGCTGTGGTTGCGGGTGGAGGATTCACTGCAGTGTGGCAGAGATGCACCTCAGCTTGCTCAGGCACCAGCAGCAACTCACTGTTGCTTGGAGAGCTTCATGATGGAGCTCAGTTGCTGAACTGCTCCCCAAAGCCCAGAGGCTGTAGCATAGACAAGAAGTATCCTCACTCTCCTGAACTCTGTAAATCAACCGTGAGTTTGACCTCAGTTTCTCAGTCGTCTTCATCAGGCGTAGCTGGACTGAAAAGAAAAAAAAAAAAGCTTGCTTGCTGCAGCTTTGTTAAAAATGTACTTTGGAAGCAGTTTAGGAGAGGGCATGTGGCTGCCCTTACAGCCCCCTCGGGACGTCGTGCTTGTGGGAAGTGCAGCGATGTTGGACGAAGTCTGCACAGCTCTAAATCTGCTGTGAACACCCTGCTGGTTCATAGCCAGGTGAGAACAAGGACTGAGGTACAGAGCGGGAGGCCACATCTTTATATCCGTGCAGTAGGGCATGGAGTCCTCTTTTTTTTAATCTCAAACAGATGGCCCTGCCATCAAATGCACTGCATCCTTCTTTTGATAATGCCTAAACCAAACGGTTCGGACTATAGAAGGCTGAAAACATAGATCTCTGTTGTGAGTCTGCATTTTGCCCTGTGGGGACCATTGCTAACTGCAGTTAGAGATGGGCCTGCCCCAAACCTCCTGTGTGCATTTCAAACACACCCCAGACTCTCTTTCTCAGAGCTGCAGATGCAATTAGGGTGAAAATATGGGTTCAGCCTCTGTATTTCAACTTGGATCCATTCCCCGTATTTCCACTTGGATCTATTTCTAATTTTAACTACATCCATAATAACATTTAGGGTTTGTTTTCTCTTTTTTAAAATAGCAGGGCTCTCAGCACCACAGACAGCCTCGGCCGTGTTTGAGTTAATGTGCAAGCACACCAACATATTTATGTCTCTGCAGACATAGGTGAAAAGGCCAAATGCAGCTGGCTGAAATTCTCCCCCAAAGTGAAAACACTGTGTGACATTTCAGTGACACAGTGATTTGACACAAGGCTGGCAGTCCAACAGCCTGTTGCATTTTTCTTTGGGCTGTCATTCTGCCAAAGTTTGATCAGAGAGGAGCACCCAGGGCAGCAGCAGTTCCTTAAGGGTACCACAAAATTTGAGTATGCTGAGATCTGTGTGGCCAACACACAGCATCACTGAACAAACAAGCATAAAGGAACATCCCTTCTGGGGATGGTATTATGATAGTTCCCTCTATCTAAAACCCCGAAGGCTGCAAGCTTGCACCTATAATGATTCAGTGATTATAAAGTCTGTCTCTTTGGTTTGGTTTAAATACAAAACTGTAACAGAAATTATTTACATTATTTTCTTTTTTTAATGTACGTGTGTGCATTAAAAACATTTGATGTGCACAAGAAACTATAAAGGACTCTATATTCCTCATATTGTCCTGTGCAGAGAGTTACAGAGACTTTGCTAGGACACCTCCCAGCAATTTATAAAATGAGCTAGAATATTTGTAAAAAGAAATCTCAATCCAGAATCAGAAATACAATCAATTTCCATACAGCTCAGCATTAGGTAAATATAAAGTGAATTTACTAATGTACTGTCCAATAACCACTCAGACTACTATGGCCTGATTGACCTCCTAAATTTTCTCACATCTATTGTCTCTTATCTTCTAGGACCATGTCTTTAGGGCAGGGGCCATCTCTTTGTTCTGTATTTTTCCAGCACCTTGTAATTCTTGTCCACACCTGGGTTGTCTGAGTGCTGCCGTATTGTTATTTCACAGTATTGAACAACTGAATTACAATACTGTTACTGAGCAATATAAACACAGATACTTACCTAGTTTGAAAAGCATGTATTAGTACCACTCAGCCTAAAAAACTGTGTGACTCTACTACAAATAAAATACATAATTTGCTTGAATGTAAAGCACTATCAAAAGCAGTGAAATCCTGAAACTGGCCTCAGTTTCCTTTAATACCGCACTGACCTCTCCCGACAGCCACTGCCTGGCTGATTTGAAGTTCTCATGTCTAAAACCTACATGCCTTGTCCGCTTTGCTCCCTGGGGCTTCAGCTGTCACACAGAATAAATATTGTGTCAGGAAAAAAGTTTTCTTACCAAGTTTATAATAGTCTAGGCAAACTGAGAATTGTCCTGGGCTGAGGTCTTGTTCACTTCCACACTTGGGAAATTCAGTCTTCTGTCTTAGGATGTGGTATTTTGACACCACATAGTATCTGTACGTAATTCTGTACACACAGGTTGTGTACTGTTTCCTCTTAAGATAAAAGCTACAGCATCTTTTCTAGGGGCACTGTGTACTCCTGCTCGTGTTGGACACATACTATGTACTCATCTCAGTCCAAACCAACCGGCATTATCCATCATATAGACAGGTCTGTAGGTCATCTAGAGCTTATATTCAAAAAACAAATGGTTTATATAGTCAAAAAACAAATGGTATATATAAGAACTTTTTTTGAAGAAAATGGTAGGAACACAAGCAGCAGTTTTAACGGGATCTTCATCTCTGTCATGCCTATTGAAGAACTAGTCATACATGTCATCATTTTCCTTGTTTCATTAGAGGACATCATGAGGCCATGGTAAGTGATCCATGGCTGGACTGCACTAAACAGTGGATTTAATCATGTTTCAGTTAAAAGTTTTACTGTAAATATGGGCTGAGAAGTGTCGAGGATTGACAGTGATCTGCTAATCCAAAAGTTTTGGAAAGAAAGTGGGCTAAAGCCCATCTAATGCAAAGAGCAGCCATGCCTTAAGCTTGAGCCATAACCTCTGGGGGGACTGGGGCCATCTTTTCACTGTAAGTCTCTGTTGTGCCCAACACAACAGAGCTGGCAGTTGGCTGGTTCTTCTGTGCAAATGAACAGGAAGAGTAACAAGTTGTGACATGTGAGTGCATTTGACACAAAATCTTCACAGATGCATTTACCATGTAGTCAACAGGACCATGATATGGTATCCCCTTCATTCATCTGTGGAATGCATGATTGCATCTGAAATGGGAGTTTCCAAGCCATTCCAAGAGGTTAGATATGCATTCAAGTTTTTTTCTGTTTTGGAGAATAGAACTGGCTTGAGTAAAAAAGTCTTATCCCAGCACAAAGATAAAAACACCCCTTTAAAAGGGAATTTCTTCTTGAAGAACCTGGGACAAAGGGATTATGCCCTTCCTGAAGGGGAATTAGGGAGCTTACACAGCAGCTCTTATGCCATGGGCTGCATCTACACCTGCTGCTAAGACAGGAGGTTGGAGGAGATTAGAGACCAACTAAATCTGAATTAAAATTAGCATTATAAAAAGTTCCCAAACTGATTCTGGGAGTCAGGCTGTGGTCTTATTTACATGGGTATTAATCAGGCTAATCTCTAGAGGTTGCCTACAGGATAATAATGTTGCTGCAGGATTTAAACTACTGTAATTGGGATCCAAATATGAACTACTGGAGTTACTCCAGTTTCATATCAGTGAAACTAAGCAAATAATCTAGGCCTTCCTATCCCCACCTCCCGTGGAGACCAGGAGTGTAATGCTGAGCCTAAGGAATCCACTGCATTGCATAATCCACGAGGTGGCCAAGTAGCTACATATACACCTTTGTTTCTTACTTTATCACTTCTGCTTTCATAGTTACTTTGTCTATATTCTGACTGCCTTTATCTGAAACAATGGTTAAAAATAAATACATTTTTAAGCAACCGAAATATCCTCTCTAAAAAGCTGGCCAAATTCTAATTTCTTGACCTGTTACTTTGGGAAATATTTTTGCTGTAATGTCAAAATTCTTAAACACATA
This sequence comes from Cariama cristata, assembly GCF_000690535.1. NCBI lineage: Eukaryota > Metazoa > Chordata > Aves > Cariamiformes > Cariamidae > Cariama > Cariama cristata. Next base: position 53,639 of record NW_009633892.1, read on the forward strand.
CCAGTTCCCAATACCCTTACCTGTACTGTCTCCTTTCCCTGCTGAATACACAAAGTCTTTGGGAACACATGAGGAGCTGCTGTATTCTAGTATAATGACAAAACCCAGTCTAAAGGAAGCAAATATTTTCAGATTGAAATTCAAGGTGGGGTTTAAGATCTACTAGAGGCAACAGTTCTGTGATCAGCCCATGGGGGAATTACTTTCGGGGGCTAATGAAAATCAGTGAGGACACTCTTATATTAGGGATGAGTGGGTACCCACTGTCGGTGTATATGTGATTTGCTCGGCCTCAGAGGTTTTCCGGGCTGCTGTGGATGGACATTGTACATGGCCAGGTGAGCAGTGAAGGGGGATGCTGAAAGCCGGACTGTGGGGTGTGGAGCCATGGTGCTTCCCTGCTGCCACTAGCATGTACTGGACAACTCCTCATCTACTGTGAAGGTTCCCTTCAGAAGATGAATTATTACAAATTATGGAAATGTTTCCTAACAAAGAAAAGGGAATAAATCCATCAACCTCTGTGGTGGGTTGATCCTAGCTGAATGCCAGGTGTCCACCAAAGCTGCTCTATTACTCCCCTCCTTGTCTTGGGAGAGGAAATATAACAAAAGGCTCATGGGTCGAGATAAGGACAGGGAGAGATCACTCACCAGTTACCGTCACCAGTAAAACAGACTTGACCTCGGGAAAATTAATTTAATTTATTATCAATCAAATCAGAGTAGGATAATGAGAAATAAAAACTAAATCTTAAAACACCTTTGCCCCACCCCTCCCTTCTTCACTTAACTTTACTTCCAATTTTCTCTACCTCCTCCCTCACAGTGGCGCACGGCAACAGGGAATGGGGGTTGGGGTCAATTCGTCACCGGTTGTCTCTGCCTCTCCTTCCTCCTCAGGGGGAGGACTCCTCACACTCTCCCCCTGCTCCAGCCTGGGTTCCTCTCTTCACAG
>NW_009633892.1:55164-70054 GCF_000690535.1 Cariama cristata
GTGGGTTTTGATTTAATCTTGACTGCACTAAGTAGATGGCAAAAACCTTTCTGAACCCCAGGAGGGGAAAGATTAATACGTTAAAGCACTTGTACTTTAGTGGTTCTGCTTTGCAGAAGACAAAGTATCACCGCTTGCCTGAAGTACAGATGAACAAACTCTTGCTGGCTGTAGTTTATTTTCTAGGGTATGTAGAAGTACTTGCCGCTATGCCCATTCGCCTCCTAGTTCCCCCTTAAAATCTAAAGTGAACTCACTTATTCCATTGTGCCAAGTTTTTGCAGGAAACAGTACAGATATTGCAAAATAAATAATTCACACTGTTCCTAGCTTCCCGTTAGAGCAGTCTTCTCCATCTCCCTGTGAAGGTAGACTGGTCTACTAGGCATCTCAAAGCTCCTGCCTTGCTAAAACAGACCTTCACAGCCTCCCTCAGGTTGTTGCCATTTTACAGGGCAAGCAGAGAACAAAAGAGGTTCAGATTTTTTTCAGGTCACGCTGTTTATCAGTGATGGGGAGAAGCCAAAACTGCCAGCTCATCGTTTTGTGCTCTACCACCACAGATACCAGGTCACCCAATTGCTTTTTTTCACCAGTAACAGACTTCTTTTTGAAGAACATTAGAAGTACGTGCTAGATAAGCTGTTTCCATTAGAAGGTCATGGAATTTTGTAATATTCCATGCATCAGTTGGTATCTTTAACCGAAGGATTTTCAGGCTTTGGCATCACTAGCACTAACTTATTTTTTTCAGACCTTATTTCATGATATTTGGAAAAGCTTATTTATAAGACTTGCCTTGAACGTATTGTCTTAATTCTCTATTTGGTTACAGTCCCAGTGGATAGCGTTTTCCAGTGCCTAGTAAAGCATACAGAAGGGGCCAAAATGACAGTTAATTCAATAAGCTCAAAAAACCACATAGATTCTACTGAAGAGCAAAATCCCATCAATTGAGTCTGTATTTTCATTATATTCAGAAAAAAAGATATCTTTTTTTTAATATTAAAAAGTCCTGGGTTGATCAAATTGTTGCATATTTCTTTCTGGGTAAGTGGTAGTGAGTAGAGTTTTCTGACAGTTGTATATTAAATGCAGGTGGCTCTGTGAATGCTATTGCTGTCTGATACACTACATTAACCATAACCTGCAATTTCTTCCAAAAGAACTGGAATGAATTAAAATGCTTAATAAAACCTTACTTACCTGGATAAACTAATTTTTAGTTTGCATTTAGGTTCCCCTGATGTGTCTTTCCAGATTATTATTTGTAACATAAAAAGCTAGAAGTGTTTACTTAGAAAACCAAACATTAAGTGTAATCCTGGTAATTGTCCAAGATTTTCCTTTTTAAGACTGAACTTTCTTATACACCTTTTGTTGCCATATTCTGAACTGCTAAAAGTTTCATTTAGCATAAATTGATAACTTCATTCTCACTCCACAGCTAAATTCAAGGCTCCAACATACCCTTCTGCATAATTTACAGTTCAATGCATCTCTTTTGAGCCTGCCTATAAACATGGATTCAGGCACTAAAGACATCAAGAGGTTTGGGGGTGGACTTATCTGGATGTGAGTTTTTTTGCGTGTTGCTGTTGTTCAGTGTAAAGCAAATCCACAGAGTAGAGTAAAATGCAGTGTCGTGGATCTGTACCTTAATGAGATCATCTCTCATTGAAAGGAAGGTTTTTAACACAGGAGCAATGCAAAGCAGTTAAATTTTATCAGGAGTACAAATAAAAAAATATTATTTCACTTTGTGCATGGTGAATACAATAAACTTAAAAATTTTGCTGTTTTAAAACTTATTTTAAATGCCAGAAGAAAGCACGCTTGGGAGAAGATAACAGCTTTATCTTGTTTTCATGGTTAAAGCAAACCATAAAATTCTTTGTAACTGAGAGTGGCTGAGACACAAAACGTAGCCCCACGATTCCAAGTGTAGCATCATTTATATCCATAAGCAGATTAAATTTTAAAAGTTCTTTCAATACCACTGACCAGAGGAGCAATGTCATTGTTAGAAAACACACGCACTGGTTACCTTATAATCAAATTTTCACTGCCCTTTCTGACAGGTTTTTAAGTTACTTAAGGGATCTATTTATATGTGGAAGCATCAACATCATGCAGTAAATCCAACCACAACTCAGTCACATATTTTATTAAGTTTAAGTTCAGTGAAAGTGCAGAGTAAACTAGGGCCCTATGTTTCTCAGTTACATCTGATTTGCGGTTGCTATAAAAAGGCCCACATGCCGCTCTTTCAGATGTGTTTTGGATTGAAAATAGGATTAATGTGCTAAAGTGTGATTAGAATGGTTAAACACGATTAATTGGAACAGACTTGTATTGCCAAGGGAGCTCCGCTGTTACTGGCCGGCCTCCAGTTTACCAAGTGAACAAAGCAGGCCAACTGTCCAAGTTTTTCCATGTCTTTGCTTATGTGCCTTTTCCTTTGCATTTTCTCATAGCCAGCTTGTCTCAGAGCAGATTAAATACAGCTGAGAATGTTGGTCTAGGTCTGCAGCGAGGATCCTCGGGGAATAAGCAGGAACCTCAGGCCCAGACTTGGCTTCTTCAGCGCTGGTTGAAAACTGCCATGCACCTAGGGCAAGGGTCCAGGTGGATCGACTAGGGAGTGAGAGTAATTTGGGGTTTTTAAAATGATCTATTAAACCCCTGAACTTTAATCAAGCTGCTACCATACTGACAGCAGTGATTTACTCACACATGGCTGGAGAGGTAAAAGGGGCAAGGACTGTGGAGCACAGGCACTTGTCCCAAGCTTTAGAGACCAGTCGTGTGCCACACATGTGTGCACCCACCAAATTAGCACACCAGTGTGTTTTTATCACAGGCAAATTCACGTATATCTGTGCCACAGAAAATCTGTTTTGTTTTTTTTTAGAAGATATTTGGCTGGACGTCCAGCAAATCCTGCCCCTCTCCACTAACTGCCCTCCCCTGCCTTTTCCAAGTGCAGATTAAGGATTTAAAGCTTAGGTAATCAAAGCTTTAAACTGATCCTGCCTAGAGAAGTCAGAACGGTTTAGTATGTTGTTCTAAAAGCAGAAATACCTTAGTGGTTTGTTGCATGAAGATATTAAAGTTTGCACAAATTAAATTCAGGAGTGCAGACTTTTTGAGCTAAATTCCTGGCTATAAGCAACTAAGACCTTTGTAGCAATTAGAACCATGTTTGATATTTTTTTTAATAACTCCAGGCGCAATTCAAATCACAATGGAATTGCCTTTCCCAATAGCTAAGTCATTGTACAGCTCGTGGAGTAATGCTGTTCTCTCTGGGAACAGCTTGGAAAAAGCATATACATATGCAAGATCTCCAAAATGGCATAGATGTGTGTACACAACAGTCTTTCAATATTTAGTATCCTTCTTTAAAAACTGTCTAACCCCTGGGGACAAAAGGGTAACTATATATTTATCTGCTAGGGTCTGAGGTCCTGAAGCAATTATTACAGAAAAAAATGGAAGATAAATTCAGGGATATTTCTTGCTGCACTCTAGTTTTTTTATGTGACTGTACATAAATTTCCATTTCTCTGAACAATGGAGAGGCAAACAGCATGTGCTATCCTTGCTCATAATTTACAAACTTGCCTTGGAGTCAGTTCAGTGTCGCTTCAGGGATGCAGCGACAACCCCTTCACTTGCTTTCTTTCTGGCTTTCACTTCTCTGCCTTTCTACCTCACATTCTCTCTGCCTCACATGCAGCTTTCCAAAACCAGGCTTACAGCTCCTGTGTTTGTGGTCAAGGAACATCTCCGCTTAGCCAGCTCAGTTTCTGATCAGGCTTTGCTATGAAGTCCACCGTGTTGGATAGATGATATTGCTTTCCATTTGAAAGGGTGTTTAGCACACCATCCTACACCAAAACAAAAAGGGAGAAGATTCACAAGCCTTTTCATGAGCTTTCTACCTGCCTTTCAGATAAATGCAGCAACCCCTATTAGCGCTCTGCAGTAAGCACTGGTGGCAGCAGTCCCTTGCAGACATTGATTTTAAGCTGCTGCCACACGCGAGTTAGACTCCTAAGATTCTTCTTGTATAGATAGAAGCTCAGCACCTTTAAAAATTGACTCCAACCCCAGAAGAAAACAATGGCAATTGCAGACATCTGAGATATTATAAGCTCTGTAGTCATCCGGTGCTCTTGAAAACACTAACCTACCATCTTAGTGCTTGCAGTGAGTGACTCATCCACATAAAGATATTCTCAGTGTTTCCTTTTGTTAGTACTGGTGAGATATTAAAACCTTTTTTGCAAGCTCAGATCATGCCTTCTACTCCCAGTAGTTCAAGGCATACCTCTGCAGCTTACCAAGCCTGCCGCAAAGTACGCTGACAGGTACCCTCCCGGATATGTCCTTACTCATCTTTTAACATCTGCCTTGTGATACTCATTAACCCCCAACCCAGAGCACATAGCCAAGCATACTCCAGAAAAAAACCCACATTGACTAATGAAGGCAAATCCACCCCATCAAAAATGCACATTGAAAGCATGTTTCCAAAGTCTTACATGTGGACAGACTTTTGGAGTAGTCTGGTTTGTCACTAAAACAACGAAGTAACCATCCAGATGCTTTGAAAATCCCTTATAAGGACTTCTCTTAAGCCAAACATGCTCAGTTCACAATGCTGCTTTCTTTGAAGTGCAGTTTTACAATGTACTTACAGGATTGCAGAGGCTCATTCTCCCTTTGTTACACCCACGTGGACAAGACATGCTTTGACAAGAGGAGCAATCTGTGGTTCACAAGTTCTGCCAATTCTAGTTGTGATGGATAGAGAAGTTTCTGCTCCCTGCCTGGCCAGGCTATCTACCCAAGTTACAGTAGCTACATGAAGGTGGGAATAGCAGGCAATCTGCCTGTTCAGAAGCCTTCAATGTTCACAGCCTGGTCTGCAAACAAAAAGATCAACATCTATTTCAATTTATGTTACTGTGCTGGTCTGTGAACTAACTTAAAATCCCCATCAGGTGTAGCTGTTCTGGCTGATGAAGGCACCATCCAACTAACTTCTTCAGTCTCCACAGCTTAACCCAACAACGCTTGTAAACCAGAGTCCTGGAACAGAATTTTGTCTTTTAACACTTCCCTGGAAAGGCATGCTCAGCATAGCTGATGTCAACAAGGTTGTGATGCAGACAGCCCTCCAGTGATCACAGTCATATAGGTGCGTGGATGCCCCACATCAGCTGAGAGCAAGTATTTCATCATCTCCCAGAGCGCTACTGTATTTTTGACTCATCAGAAGACAAAATGAAAGGCCTGTGTTTACCTCTTTGATGTGGTACAAAGTGGAAACATTAATTATTTTTCAAACTACTGTTGTACCCTGCTAAAGTAAGTTTTAAGAAAGGAAATTCCATTGTCAGACAGATCAGATAGCTCCTCACCTTGTTCATGTGTTGGATGTGACAATTACGACGTCAACAGATCATAACATGACCAGATCCAAAGGTCCAGGCAGACCTGTGTCCTGTCTTTAACACCAGTCAGTTATATTTTTCATAACAAAAATGTTAGAAAGCCATTTTTTAATTGAAAACTGATATTTCAGTTTGTTGTGGAGTGCACTAAGAAAGCACAAGGTACAACCCTCCCCCCTACACCACCACCACGTATTGGAAGCTGTCAGTGCTGAGAAGGAGAAAACTGCAGCTGTGTGTCCCACAGTGCCCGGTGTAAGCGATGTGAGCGTCCACACATTCTGCACCTTGATTATGCATTTGGGGATCTTGCCTTACGGGAGGTTTCTATTTTTGCTTTTTTGTCAGATATGATCAGTACTTAATGCATATGCAGACACATATGAGACCACTTCCAGATTTGTGTAGAACACAACCATAAATCTCTGAAAGAGGGCTGTTGGCTTTGGTACTTGTACCTGTAGTAAACCTTACTTTAGTTACCTAACATCAGCTTTAGTGATCTAGTCTATCACCTCCTTATCAAAGGTGAGATACTGCAGCAGAAAACCTGAAGCTGAACTGTAGGCTTTACTACAAGAGGCATAAAGCAGCAAAATGTAAATGGATGGGATGGAGTTACAGGAGTGTAGGTGGAAGCAGAATTGGGACCCAGACTGTTTATAGTTCAGCAGCAATGAGTTAAGGTAATTCAGAAGTCACAATGTGAATAGGGTACCTGAGTCTTTGCACGGCCACTGATTTTTTTTTTGTGACCTGTGGAAGCCACTAAGCTTCCCTTAGCTGTACATCCATAAAGCTGGGGATATCAGTGTGACTTTGCACAGTGCAGTGAGAATAAATGACCAGAAGATGTAAAAGAATGATGGTAATTGCTATTGTGCAAGTAGACTGATTGTATCACATTTGTTTTCTACTAACACTTCCCCAAAATAATACACTGACATTTATAATTTACTTTCCAGAGTTTTTCTTTTACATAACACGTAGCGTCACAAAATCCTGGGCAGTTGAGTACCATTATTTGCATTTTTGCAGACAGTGAGGGTGAGCTAGAACAAAAACTTCAAGGACTAGATCCAATAAGGTACTGCATGCTCCAGCGCTCTTCAGGGAAAGCACAAGCACTGGTTACACTGAAGCCAGTGAGTCCTCCCTTTGATTTCAATAACATGGTTAAGTGTTTTGTTGGAAGGGGTCCAAAGCCCTCAGCACCTTGTAGGGCTCTGCACTCCCTGTGTTACCCGAAGTCGTGCAGCGAAGCAAAGTGGTCGTATTGTGGGAACATCTCCTCTGGATTCCTGAACAGGATGATTGAGAAATTAAAGACATGAGTGAGAGTCTGCCCCGGGTTTTACACAAAGCCCTGCGCACATCAGGAGAAGAATTTGGAGAGCTTAGTTACTGCTGCCTAAATACATATTCAGACCAAAATTCTTTTCTTCGTGCACCTGGTTTGCATGAGTGCCACGCTTATGCGTGCAAGGGGGGCATGTGCACGATTGAAAAGAGGAGCCTGAATAAAAATGACCCCTAATTACCCATGGCACGGTAGGGGAAAAAGGCCAACTTTACACATACAGGTGTATATAACTTTCTTTAGATCCAAAATCTGATATGGGACACCAAGGTCTGAATATGATAGCTCTGGTTAACTGGAGTGAGGCCTTTCAACTTGAGAATGATGTTTGTCCCTTTAAGCAACACAGAAGAAATATATTGCCTACTCTTCCTGCTAAAATAGAGCGGAAAAAATAATCAGCCATTAATCCTTTAACATTTCTGTGTTGTCCTGCTAAATCCTCCCACTTTTGGCTGAACCACACCCTTTGGGGAGGCAGAGGACAGTCATGACGCATGTGGAAAACACGCAGAGCTGAGGAGCGGCGTTTGGGGGGGATGAGAGCTGAGCCCAGGTCCTGCTGGCAGCCCCACGCAGGCATCCTCTCCTCCTCACCCCACAGAGCAGAACCGGGTCCTTGAACAGAGGCTGAATGTAACATGCAGGCACTCAGCAGCTTTTCATACATCTTTATCTCTTCTGCCGTAAACTGCAATGCACTGCGCAGATTTATGGGAATTCTTTCCATGTTCACAACTTATAAGTATTAATAACCCATCCAAGTTGGAAAATAATACACCATTCCTAACTCTATTAACTACAGAAAATCTGGCTTCAGTTAAAATAAGATCCCCTTTAGCAATGCCCAATGTATAATAAATATTGTAATAAAAAAAGCCAGGCCGCATCTTATCTGAGGTAAGGTAACAGTGATGTTTTTGCCTGAGGCACTGCAAACTTCAGGCTTAAGAAATCAAAATGACAGAGTGCAGATGATCACTGGAAAGTTATCATTTTTAACCCAAATAGTTACCTTAAAGTCTTTTTTTTATCTAATAATGATTACAGACAGGCAAATTCAGCATGCCCACAAATCTACACCGAGATATTAAAGTTGTAGATAACTTATTCAAAACCTGATTTTTTAATGCTTCTGTTTCTGTCACTGATCTGCAAGAAAACATGGCATTAGCATTTCTGCTACTGCTGTACAAAAGCAGCTCTTAGTTTCCCAAACAAGCAGTTTCATCGACTTACCAGTGGTTTTAAACCTACTTGCCTTCTAATTTAGGACTAAATCCTTTGGTCCTTGCTCTGACAGAACTGTTGCAGTCAGTGGAATGTCTTTGGTTGAATTAAGACTTCAGGATTCAAGTTAAGATGTTCTAAAGGTATTTAAATGCCAGATTTACATGTTTTGAGTAGATGTTCAATACCTAAATACCTAGGTCTGGGCCATACAGGTACATAAAAACTACATCAGTGTGTTATGGTGTCTCAGTATCTTTCAGGATTAAATAAACCAAAAGGTGTCCTCGGGATTACTCGGTGAATCTTTAAGTTGGAAATGCATTGTACCAGCACAGTCTCACCAGAGCTATAATCGCATGACTCTCACCCTGCCTTAATGTAGCAGATTTGCTGCATATTCTGCCTTAGCAGGGGTCACTTGCAAAGTCAGCTGCCAAACCTGTGCCATTGCAACCTGTTGGGGAATGCAAATCCTTCAATTATTCACTGAGAAGAGCCTGCCTCTGGCCTCAGAAGCTCAATTAACCTGATACCCAGTTAATTAAAACTTTAAACCACTGGCCATCTCAAGTACCACTCAGATGCCTTTCATCAATTCCTGTGCTTCTGTCACCACATTTTACCCTTTTCTCTTTCCTGTTGCTCGGGAACCCCCCAGCGCGGTCCCCAAGCATGACGTTGGGGCAGTGGCCTGTCGAGGAGCTGTGTCACAGACCATGTAAAAAATCCTGCTCCTAGAAAAGCATTAGCCCTTCTAGCTGTGCACTGGGGCAGGGCTGAGCAGGGACACCCATGCCATGACTCGGCACAGGGCGCCTGCCCTTTGCCTGGCCCCTGCACTGGCCTTGGTCACCTGCAGCAAGAGCTTGATGCAGCCAGTGCCCCTGGTAACCCAGCACAGGGATACGTCTTGGACCACTTGGGACTTTTTGTTGAATTTTTAAGTGATCACCCTGGGCATGAGACCCTTTCAGTGCCTCAACTTCATCACCTATGAAACAGGGATGACAAAATGTAGCTATATCACTACATAGTATGAGATCCACAGGTGAAAAAAACTAGCTGGAATCACTGCAGTAGCACACTGTTGGAAAAATCTGTGAATTTATTATCACTCCATCATTAGCTGTGATTACTATTTGCTCCATTCCTGACATCCTCAGAAATTCACGGTATTTATTCATTCAAATTCCCACTTTCTTGCATTATATCGTGGCTTAGTGTTAGTCTATAGGCTAGATGCCAATTTAAAGAGTTCAGGTCCAAAATCACCCAGAATTTGCTTATATTTGAAGGGGTCGATGAAACTGTAAGAGAAGGCAACAAGTTAGTGATGCAATTCACAGCAGCTTGTGGACCTTCCTGCACCTACAGATATTAAATACAGAACATTAGTTTGGTTACATCTTTGTTAATCACATTGCTATACTGGCTGGCTCAGTATTGCTCTTTTTTAGTGGTTTTTGTCTGAGCAGAAAAAGTCAGAAAACTATCTCTTTGGTAAACAAGCGCTTTTATTTATTATTTATTTATTTAACATCTTTGTCCAAGTTACCAGTCTAGCAAGCTTAGAACGACCGAAAATTAAAAGTCAATGGAGAAACTGAAAGGTTCTACATGCACACCAGAAAGTAAACTTGTGTTCAGAAGGAGATTTGGACACAGTTATCTCACTCTGAACATGACCTCATGAATCTGGCAGCTCTGTTGGCTTCCACCCTTCAGCAGAGTTTGAACTCTTCGATGGATCAGTGGCTTCATCTCTGACTTGCTTTTCATTGTAAGAGTGAGGGGAAAATCTCAATAATTTTGCAGGCATTTGCAAGTGTCAAATCGCTCATTCATCAGACTTATAGTCTGCAACTGCTGTTGTTTTTATGCAGTTAAAGTCTGTTCTTCACCTAGTTAGCTTCTGATCTTTTTTCTCCTTTTTTGTGTTGTGAGCGGAGTGAGGAACTGCTTAGGGTTGCCGTGAATTCTGAGAGAATGGTAATTTTACTCCAGAAACACACTCTTAGCCAGATTTCACAAAAGCTGAAGTCCCCAGGGCCTGCTCTTTCTGTTAAACAATGTCCATTTGAAACGTAAGTCAGGTCACAGACTTTAGCAGGAAAAAGGTTTCAGATTTGCAGATTTGCACAGGGAAGCGGACCCTTGGAGTTACTGCACACACTGCTCCTCTGGCGATGCTGGGCTTTTCTGCTGGTCCAAACTTTTCAGACTTAACCAGAAGCAAGTGTGAGGCACCCTGGCATGGGTTCAGACACACTTCGCTTTTCCCATATCAAATTTGGCAAAGAGAAAGGCCTTGTGACACTGTCTTCCCAGCTTGGCACCATACAAGCAGCAGCTTGGAAAAATTGGTGTCTTTCCACATGGCAAATGCCGGCTTTCCAGTGAATGCCCTGAAATTTTTGGTTGGTATTGCCTCTCACAGGCATGCCAGTTGGGAAAGCCAGGAGAACCCCTCCCAGTATTTCTGTGATGTCGGGGTGGTGGGATCCCACTCTCTCTCCTGGGTGCCCCACAGCCAGCTCTGGTATGCCATGTCAGTCCCTTGCACCCTTGCAGACCTGCAGGGAATCATGGATATATGTCCCCATGCCCACCACCATCGAGGGTCATCTTTTTAACCAAGGGAGTGGGAGATCTGATGGGAAGATTCTTCCACCACAAACTGGACTTTTAACAGTGTCTTGGGAAACAGCCTGATGCCAAGCTGCAGGTGGCGTTGGGGCAGAGGAGTTTGAATACAGCTCGTTCTGCTCTTAAAGTATTTTGGGAAAGAAACAAAGGGCTAAATAATAGAAGTCTGTCAGGATGGAGAAAGCTCTTATTTTTATTTCCCATTATAGTTTTCATCTATGAAAGAGCTTTGGCCAAACTCACTGCTTTCTAAGCAGCAGCAGTCATACTTACGGGAAAGATACTGTGAAAACTCTGGAAAAATTGAAAAATACATTCTTTCATAACAAAGTATGAACTAAAGGGCTTGCCTGGGTTTCAATATAATTGACAGAAATTTGTGAAAGACATGAAAAATGGAAAAAGAGGGAGCTTGCTTTGATAGTCTGCGTGGAAGAAAACAGATCTTCAGAAGTCTGGATTTCTAAGTTATCTTAGAGAGTTACAGCAGGTTTTGAAAGTCATTAAAGGCTCCCGTCACAAAAAGGGCTTGGATTGGCATTTCCTCCAAACAGCCAAAACTTCCTTTCTCAACCAAATGAAATTTTAAAGACTGTCTTTAATTATGACAGTCATTGTTATTATGGAGGCCAGACGTGTTTCCTGTTAAAAATTGCAGGAAAGTTTTTTACAGTTTTGGTCTGGGCTCAATGGCTGTACCTGCAGAGTATTTTAGGAGTAGGTCAGAGCTGGGGCTAAGTCCAGTGCCTACCAGGAGCCAGGGCTGGTGCGAGGCTGGTAGCAGAGAGGTGTTCCGGCACAGCCCACGCCTTGGGCTCTGTGCTTGACAAAGCAATATCCCACCTCCAACCCCAGGCTGACCACAAAGCCCAGGGCCCTTCCTGCAAGGGCTCAAATGTCACCTTCTCCCAGGAACATCCATTTTGTAGACAATGTGAGTTAAAGATGACTCCCTTCATCCTTGCCTGGTCCTGTTATTCCCTCAGAAGCACAGAAATTTGCTGCCTGCAGTAGCTTGCACATTAATTTTAGGACTCAGACTAATAATGCCTAACCCACATACTAGTCCCATTGAAGTGAACTGGAATTATTCACTTGTGCAGAGATTAAATCTCTTGAGAAACTGTAGAAAAAAAGACTCATGCTCTTAACAAAGAGTAGAAACAGCCAGCCTCCTTAAGCAGAGCCATTTTTAGTAATTAATTCGCTATAGATGTAGTTAGCTGATTTAAAGAGTCAGATTTATTCTGATTAAAGCATTTACTTCAATGTCAGCAGAAGGAAAATTTACTGCCTCAGGAAAACATAAATGTCAAATGTGTGCTTGGATATACAGAGTATGGTAGATATAAAGAAGACGATGTTTTCACAGGCCATGTGCTTAAAGGTCGGTAGGGTTAAAGAGTACTTTTTTGTTGTTTTAAAGCTGCCATACCTGAAGAAGGAGTTGTGCAGCTGAAGGGAAAATAGCAAGAGGGAATGTGCTCTCATGTCCATGGGAAGAGCACCACCCACTCAAAAGGAGCACATACATGTAAACAATAGCTGAATTTGACCCAAGACCCATAAAGAAGACTTTTATACAATATTGTTCCAGTGCCAGAACTACTGCTTTTCTTTTCCAGTTCACATTGGCTGCTTTGGTTTTTTAGACAACAAGGGTAACCATGGGTACTCTTCTCTTCATAGACTTGCAACATCTAAGATCCTTTATACTTGTGTAAAAAGTTCCTACATCCAAACCCATTCTTACCTGGGGAGAATTACAGCCTCCAGAAGACCAGGCCAGGAACACTTCACCTGCACAAATGCAGTGAGAACATTAGAATTTACTGAAATAAAGGAAAATCTACCTCTTCCATGCAGATATTCCTGTTGGAACTAAGGGAGCCATGCCAGTGCCTAGCTGTAGGCATTGAGTGCCATCCTGGACCTCTGAGGATACCTAGGACATTAGCACAAGGCCAGCAGAGATGACAGAGGACCCCTACAAGAGGCTCATGCCCTTATGGAGTGGTGGCTGGAAGCCACCTATATTTAGGGACTTGAATGTCTCGCTAAGCAACTGTAAGGATGGGAGTTTTTAAAGCAGAAATTATTACAGAGCCCTATGAAATACAGGCTGTCCTAGACTGAAACATGAAGGGGACGATGACTCCCGGAGTTTGTGTGTTCTGGGGACCAGATCCCATGTTCCCACCAGCAGTGCTGGCAGGGACTGAAATCTCTCTCTGTATTCCCAGTGACTTCAGGTCTCTTCTGCTGGCTGTGGTCAGTTTTGAGGCTGCTCACTCAGCACCTCAGAAGACGTGTTGCAGGATGAGGCCATTAGCCAGTATTTACATTGCCTGGTAATGCCATCAAATGTTCTACTTCTAGTCATTAGCAATTCATCCCTCCTGCCTTTCCTCTCCCTGAGGAAGTGCTCTACAAAACCTGTCTCATAGATTTCTGTTTTTTCATTATTGTTGTAGTGTCCCCAGTTTATCTTGCTCTTTCATTAAACAGCAAACTGCAGATACGGTTTCAACCTAACAGTCTGTTTGCAAGAAACTAACCATTCAGGAATAAGAACACATCCTTTGCACGTTTTTCAAAAATTCATTTAACATGATTCATTGCTTTATTCTTTGCTTGAAGCATGTTTCACTTACATTAATAATATTTTACCTTTCACTTATAAATTCAAACACAAAAGCAGTTGCAGTTCTCCAAATGCTCATATATGTAAAATATTACAACATTATCACTTTCCAAAGGTCAGTTTCTCTTCTTTCCCTTAATTAGGATTCAAGATTTCCAACAATATTTTGCTGCAGCAGATGTATAGCTCTTTTATGTTTACTAATTCACATCTCTGCTTTTTCACTTTGCAAAGAGGAAAAAGGAAATGGTTTTAAGTGGGATAAGTACACTTTTTTCTAAACAAAATAAGAAAAGGAAGTTCCAAATATGGGGGAAACAGAAGTAATTGGTGATCTGATTCAGTAAGAATTTATACAGAGTCCATTACTTTTTGAATAGTTTATCAGTCAGGCCCCATAAAAGCCCCATTGGAGTGAAGTAGTATTAACATCTGATGTGCTGTGCCTTATGTGTCTGAATATGCAAGTCAGAGTTCCTTATATATAGAGCTCTGGTCATGAACTGGACCTTCTTGTGCCTAAAATGACAATATAATATCAGTATCTTGACCTTTAAGTAATTTTTTTATGTTCTTGCAGGAGTAGATCTCATTTTGTGACTGATTAAAATAGAGAGTAGGATTTCATTATGAAAATATACCTTAATTTGTCAGATAATACCTGAAAAGAAATAATTCTTGTCTGGAGTGAAAAAGATGTGTCTGAGAGGACAAAGATAAACATAGTGAGCAGTGTTATTTTCTGTAATATGATTTTGCCGCATCTAAATACAAAAATAACTCTTAACAGGAGCCATGTCCTTTGAGTCCCGAGCAAGAAGCTTCCCAAGAGGGCATGGAGAAAGTTTATGAATGTGTTCTTGTGAAAAATGTCTGGTTTAAAAAAAATAAAATTTGAAAATGGGGAAAAGAGCAAGCAGTCCATGCACAAGGTGATGTCTTACCATTAAGAATTTTTCTTGATGTGATTCTTATTTTTCTGAGTTCATGTGTTCCTGGTATTCCCTCTAACCTGGCTGTGCTACACGGGAAAGGAACCTTTCGGTTTGGTTTCGTACCTGGACCTCAGGCTCTGGGCTCGATCCCCGCCTCTGTTTGAAACTGTCTGTCTGTCCTTGAGCAGATGTCTCCGTTCCTCCCATGCCTCAGTTAGCCATTTGCAGGATACTTGTGTTTTCCTGCTGCATCTCTGTGCTTCCCAGCTGGAGCACAGCCCATGGGGTAATGCCACTGCCACATGCAAAGACAAGAGCATCTAGAAAGTGGCACTTGGCCTTGTCAGCAGTTCAAGGCACAGCAGCCTTTCAGGGTCCAGCTTTGCAGTCACCAATATCCTTGAAAAGCAAAGCTCCTGCTGCATTAGGGCGTTGGGTGCAGTTTCCTAACCCAGATGCCAGTGCTTTGCTTGGGAATTGCTGATCACCTTCTAGGGACGGAACAGCCTTCCCAGGCAGCGCAATGGCATTTCAGCTCATGGCTGTCCCTTCCAGTCCCATGTTTCAAGGTTTCCAGCTCTGCTGCAGAGAGGACTCCGCTGCCTGC
>NW_009633892.1:70085-82116 GCF_000690535.1 Cariama cristata
GATAAGCCGTATCAAAACCATCGCAGTTTACAGCCCAGCCACGGCTTCAATTTACCTTCATACGCTAGCTGAAAATGGTGCCAGTTCTGATGTGAGTCAGAGCCTTGAGTCACATCCTCATTAATTCCTAGATACAGGTTTCAGGTGCTTTAATCCTTCTTCATAATTCAATTCCTCTGAATTCCCCATCACTTTAACATCTCCTCTTTGAAGTCCTTCCAGTTTATCTAAATACTTTTTGGTAATAGGGTGCCCAGTAGTGAATGCAATTTTGTTTCCCTATATATTTTCTAAATCCTAGCTCTTAAAGCATTAAGGTTTTATGTGCGCATATATATTCTATTATGTATTATAATATATCATATTATATATAATGTGAAGAATTTGCTTTCATATCAGTGATACCAATTTTATTGGGTGAGAAATATTAGCTGGATTTGACTTTGAGTCACCAGCTGTTTTTTCTTTAAGGATATTTCTTTCTTATTGGTGTCCCACTGAACAACTAAAATGTAAACTAAGTTCAAACTTCACAAAACTCTGGGATGATTCATACAAGCATAAAGCTATATTGGTCCAAATTTTTCTGAAGTCTCTCCAGAATGGTTTGAGTTTACTGGACAGATCTCAGACTGCTATCACAAAACTCCAAAACTGGTCTGAACCTTCTCAAGGCTCAGATATCAGCCATCTCAAAGCTGCCAGTGCCATTTCACCTATTAAAATCCACTTGCCGCCAGGATTGCGTAGAGGATGAAAAACAGCAATGGTCACAGTACAACCTAAGTTTTCAAATATCTGTGCAAACAATTTTACTCCACCATGGTGATATTAATAATAGACTTTCAATTTATTTCAGTGGGAATTAGCCCTTATATACACAGAAGAGAAGTGTGTATGTCAGCAGATATCCACCCAGCTATGATAGCTAACATACATTAACCCAGCAGAGGTTTGTGTCCCAGTAAGAGAGCTGTGTCAACATGTATAATTTAGGTGGAAAGGCTTAAGTAGAGCTACTTCTATTTCAGAGAGTTAAAAAAAACCAACAAAACAAAACAAACAAACAAACAAAAACCAAACCGGAAAAGTTATACATGAGATATGAACCTCTAATTCATTTCTGAAGTCTACCACAGACTCCTTGGTGATACTGGGCGACCTGCTTAGTCTGTCCCCAGATTTTCCACCGTAATGGAACTCTTCCCTGCTTCTTCCAAAGGAGAGAGGCATAGGACCCAGCCCTTGCCCACTGTGACTCTCTTGATTATGGTAATGACAGTAATTGACTTCGGTGTCTTTGTTTCTGGATTGTTAGCTTTTTTTTTGTGCTTGTTTGGACAGAAAACTTTCCAGGAACTGGACTGCCTTTTGCCAAGTGAGATGACAGCAAAGGCCATCGCTTGCAGCCCATTTCTAGCTGGAAGAAGAAAGGGGCTCTGCACCCCCTGATGTGGGCAAAAAACAGGGGTGAAAACCCTGGGAGAGGGCATTTTGGTTGCAGAGCACTGACTGGAAAGCAGACAGTGCCCCTGAGCTCCATTCACAGACAGTTAAAACTGGTCTCATGCCATCTCACCAGAGAGAGCATGCTGCTGCTAGTAGCCCAGAGCTGTATCAGCCGTGCTTTGGAGGTACCATGCAGTGAACACTGAATCGAAACTGTTGACCACCAAACAGATCTGTGGAGGTTTGCCTGTGCTGCCCAACACACACAGAACAAGAGCAACTTGCTATAAATCTGTTATATGAACCTGGAAAAGGACTTTACAAACTTAATGATGTGTTTTAAGATGGTAGTATTTCATTTCCCAATCAGCTGAACAAAATTTCTCCACTGTCCCACACCTTGTCAAATAGCCCCACTAAAGCCTGGGAAGCAGTAGTTTATGCTAATTTTGCAGTGGTGTAAATGACAGCAGAGAGTAACAGAAAATTGCACTGTGTACCAGGCTGAAAAATGAACAAAACTCCACTCTTCCATTAAACGACCATGACTATAAGAGGGGATTCAAACAGCCTCCCCAGCCCAATAAAGTGCTGCGTGGGGTGAGTACTGTTGTTTAGACTGAAAATCTTTGTCTCTACCAGAGATAACAGATGCTGCTAATAACCTCCAGGAGGTGTTGGGCTGGGTGTGTTTTCTGAATGCAGGATTTGAAGGATTGAAGCAATTACATTAAAAATACCTCTTTCCTTTGTAAGCAAGCTACACAGTTACATACTGTTGCAACCCACTCTGAAACTATTAAGCTAAAAGTAAGAAATAGGAAAACATGAGGACTTTTGAATAGTGAGAATTTGCACAGGGAATCAAAGAGGTTTCATGTTCACTTAGTGCAGATGTTTCTATAATTGAGACACACTAGAAGAATGCATTAATGCACAAATCAGTCTTGCCTACAGTTATCTGAACCATAGAAAAATGTCCATAGTCAGGATATAATTCCCTATTAAATCCTATAGGAAACTTTAAAAAAAAAATAACATAGGTTCTTTTTCCTATTAAACTCTTCAGGACTTTTTCAGTAGGGGAGTCCACAGGGAGCACAAACAAACGTAAAATCTGTTGACCAAGTCACCCCATAACCCCCTTTCATACACTTACCCCCAGATATTAAGGATCTGAATTTTAATGAGGCCAGCTAAGTGCAGCTGAGAGATTTATTCAGGTCCTGATCTCACTCCCATTTAAACCAGTAAGACTTCCTTTGGAACTGGCTTGAGCTCCCTTTACTGCATGTGCCCAGTCAGCCATCCAACCCAGGTGCAAATTCCTGCATGCAAGGGCAGGAATTACACCTACACATACACTGCTCATGCAAAATGCACAACCATTTCACAGGCAGAGGGAGAATAAGGTGTCTCACCGGCTTTTGAATTCTCAAAACTGTAATGCTTGATGCATGGACATTATTCAAAGGAAAGAAAATGTCTAGGGCAAATCTGATGCAACCTGAAAAGAATAATTGAGTCCTCATCTTTCTAAATATGACATAATGGTCCCATGTGTATAAAGAGAATTCACACGTTCTTCTCAGCAATAAACTGTTAGCTCCCTATCCAAAATCAGCAGAGACCAGCTGTGCCCTGCTGTAACATCCTTCGGGAAAGTTGTCTTTGTTGGAAGTCTAAAACCCCCAGAAGTCACTCCTATCTTCAGGCTGCACATCTATATCTATTCACTCCCCAAGAACCCCTCAGGCACACATCCTCCTGCTGTCAAACTAAATTTTAACAAGGATCTCTTAACCCCAAATCCAGAGATTAATTAAGATTATCAGGTGCTGGCTCCCAAACATATCTGTTTACCCTGCATTGCTCCTCTAAAAGAACAGCAAACACTACTTATTTTTTTTTTCCATCAAGACCATGATTGCCTCGATGGATCAAAATAATTGTACAAACAAGAAGGAAATTGTGTATCTCCATAATCTTTATCTCAGCTCAGCAGGATGCAGATGGATAAGTATGAATAACAAATTATCTTGCAGTGGATTCCACTAATCAGCCCCAGGGCTGGACTGGTTTAGCATGAAGCAATTCTTAGCTTTTTGCAGTGCTAGTTTAGGACTCCGGCAGAGGACCTTACCCCCTAATTAAGAACCTGAAACAAATTGAAAACAGCTGTGAATAATTAGACAATTTAAGTGCTGTTAAGAAGGAATAATTTTTGTAGCTATCGTAATAAATCTTATGCTGTCCGAACCCATACGTTTTACGTGAACTTTTTTCTGCTAGTGGGTTAGTGCATTACTCATAAAAGAAACAGTATCCCTTTTGTTTTGATTGGGCCTGTTTAATAACAAAAGAGCGTATCACTATAAGTGGAAGTGTGATGACAAAGAGAATAGCCTTTACTTTCCTTAATTTTCAATCGTTGTGGTTCAGATCCTATGTCAGTCTCCTGGCATGTGAGTTTGGTGGAAAAAAAAAAAAAAAATTCTTGATTTGCACTGTAAATAATACCTAAGCCCAAGCTACTTAACATTTTTTAGATTTCTTTGGAAAAAATACGTATCAGGCCAATATTTAAAAATTTAACAACCAGCCCTCTACATTATGTAGCAGATAAGTTCTTAAAGTATTAACTAAGACTTCAGGAAATCTATTTTTCTCTGAAATTTTCCACCTTTTTTTTAATCCTACTTGTCCAGAACTCAGTTAAAATGTTTCAAATAAAGTCATTTACAGAAAGAAAGCTTTCGTCATGCACTGCCAAACTATTCAGGGTCTGATTCAGTAATCCACAATTGGATTTATTAGAAATTAGTTCTGTGAACACCTAAATATATGTATTTGATTTTTATGTTATGTATAGATTTTCGGAAGGCAATGTATCTGCTCACACACTTAATGGTAACACCATTCTTAAGTCCTTGTAGGATCCAACCTTTGCTTGGATAACGGCATTACTTGCAAATAGGATATGGAATGAACTTGATTATTTAGAAGCATGCTTTGGATTTCTTACTATTTCAAAATAACCTACATTCCCCTGTCATTTTGATGGGCTTATATCACTTAATTCCAATGTGGACACAGATTCTCAACATCCAGTTTTTAGAGGATTCATGAGATGCTGTTTTGTTTTTCTTCTATTTCCAGAGAAAAGAAAATGGAGCTCACCATAGCAGCCGTGTGTTCACAGTATTTGCAACCCAGCCAGCAGAAATGCAGCTGCAAAGAAATACTTGGTGCAAAGTACCTGTTTCTGCACTCCAATGGTCTAGATTTAAGTACAAAAAAGGGAACAAAGCATTGTGCAAAGCCTCAGAAAATGAACCTTATGCAAGTGGTCTAAGTAGGGGTAAAGGTTGTGATCTATCTTTTCTCTAGCCCATAAAGCAGCAGGCAGTTCAACCCTTGCTACAAGGCCTTCTGCTGTAGGTCCTATGACACCTCTTGCTGTTCTGCATCTGCCTGCAGACGAGACCTGTGGTAGCTGTTCCTGTACTTGAAGTTCTCCCCATCCTTGATAATAGTTAGCAAAGGCCCTGTAAGCCATTTCTCAAAGTCTGAATTACCCTTTGTATGGCTTATCCCCAAAGAACCTGCTGTGTATAACCTCACCAGATGTTATTATGTGGTGATTTCTTTTCAAGCTTTCCATGACTCTACTTCTGTCCTTACATTGGCATTCAGGTATTCTGAACGTGGAATCAGTGACCCCTCTGGGTAGGAGGAGCTGAGGTTTAAATTTCAGATGTTGTATCACCTAGGAGCCTGAAGACTACATATAGTAATTAAGAGTCTGCTTTGTACTAAAATGTATTTCAGAAGTTGTTGTGGAAAAGCCATAATGTCACACAAGCAGGGCGACAGTTCTTTGCTGTGCTTCATGTGCAGAACCATGGTAAACATTTCCATCACTGAAGTTATTTACAACACTCAAATTCCTTTAGAAAAAAGAGAAATAATATTGTAGGTCCTAATGATACTTCAAAAAACAGTAACAATATAAATACACTATCCCTACTTTTCCACCCTTCATTTTTCATTCACCTACTTGCAAGTGCATATATTATTTTGTTTTTTTGAGAACAAACATTGAATGTCTTCCCCAGAAAAGAAGTGTACCGACAATGAAGAGGGACTTAATATATTGTTCCCTCATCAACCAGGAGCAGAGCAAATGTCAGCAGAGACGTACCTATCGATTCATATGTACTTCTCGTCTCTCCTCTCTATCAAACTGGTGTCCTCTTCAGAGGACTAGTGTTTAATGAAGATCCCAAGTGGTTTTCTAATTTTGGCCTAGGATACAGTTAGAGCTTACAGTGGCCAAAAGAACAACCTGATGTTTCAATGACACATCCTTTGGCAACCAGTTTAGGCACAAGTCATCAGTCACATCCATTCTTGGGGCTCGCCATTAACCCCAGGGATGACTTCTAGGTGGGTCAGTGCAAGTCATCGAGGGCCAACAGGCAGATACAGAGTGGAGCAGATGCAAATATCAAAACCAGCTCCTTTGGTGCTTGTTGGCCTTGATGGAGTTGCAGTAGTGGAAGGTGCTGTTTTGGCCACCAAAGGAAACACCGGTGTGTCTGCCCACCAGCAGCCACCTCTGCCCCTCAGCTTCTCATTCTGTAAAACTGGGCTAATAGTTCCTTACTCTGTACATGGCTGCAAAGCTTAAACAACAAAGGTTTATAAGGTGCCTTAGAAGCTTTGACTACAAGTTGCTGCAGACTTGCTAACTACATTATTTCAAAATAAAATAAACACATTTTATACAATTGAAAGGAAAAGAAAAAAAAATTCACCACCCCTTCCTCCCCTCAAGATCAGCTTCTCAGGGTTTCTCCAGCATGTATTACACTGCACTCCGTACTCAAGCTTTCACAAATAGACAGAGCTGGTTGGCCAAAAAGTTTTTTTTTTTACCCTGGTGTTTATAATTCCAATTGGTGTAAAATTTCCTGATGGTTAACACATCCCGTTACAGACACTTTTGAATGAATGACTCATTCCCAAATAATTGACTAGCTTTGTAATTTGGGAAGTAAAAATCACATTTATGAGTCCCTGGGGGGAGGGTCTATAATGTTGCGCATAAAAAGTAGATAAATCATAAAACCTGATTTTTTTTTCTTTTGTAAAAGCTTCCATTAGCTTTTGTGTGCACATTAAAGCAATGCCCTCTAAATATGTGCAGCTGCTTTAAATTACTGGTGCACTTTAAAATCAAGTCTTTTTATATCTCGATGTTAAAATGACATGTTGGTTACTGTAATTCTGTCTTGTTTTTTGTGGGACATCCTTGGATCAGATCTGCTTCTGGAAAGACCTCTCCCTTTGCGCTAAGTTTTCTAATCCCTGTAAGCAGAAGAAGCCTAAGCTTTTTGCAGCTGATGTAAATGGTATTTATCAGGCAAACAAGAGAAACAAACAAAAAGGACCAGTCAGTGTCAGTGCAATTAGGACCCCATCCTCACTTAGCAAATGCATGCGTTTTAGATTGAGGTTTCAAATAAATGTGCAATGTGATTCTAATGGGATTTGACAAGGGTATTTGATGGCTGCAAGGCAAATCTGTTACTATCTACAAAATACCTAGTTACTAATCTAAACCCCCCAAAGGTGGTACTGAAACTGTGTAATATTCAAACTCCTGAATGAAATGGCCATGCCACTTGCCTTGCTTTTGCAGTCTAAAAGTCCTGTATACCTTTATGTTAGCAGGGCCTTTTCCCACATTTTCAGAGTACTGTAAATTAGTTTAGTATGCTTGAAGGAACCTGTAATTGCAACTGCTCTTGTTGACACATCAGCTTGATGCCACACAGAGCACGACTGGGACCTTATCCCTTGGTTTTGCAGCTACAGTGCATTTCAAGTGCTTGACAGGTCCAGCGCTAAGATGTTCCGAATTAGATTTGAATTACAACCGCTAAATGCCCTTGTCAAAGCTTGTTATGCCTGAAACTAGCCATATACATTTAACTGACTATTCCTATGGAAGGTATACTGCTTAAACAAAGACATACTCCAAAGTTTCATACAGAATTGTCAAAATATAATTGAGTTAAAAAAACAACTAAAGCATAAGAAGAGCAATCTTTATTGCCTTTTTCCCCCCTTTTCTTTCTTTGAAATAAATCCAAAGGACAATTTAGTGGAATCTTAGTATAAAATAAAAAGAGCATATGCAGTTCCCACAAAGACATTGAAATCTATACGAATACCAGATTCATCCATACATTGATCCTAGTGTCATGAGAGGCCATGGCAATACTTTAGGATCTTGCCCTGTGAACAAGGTTTCATATCACGCTGCTGTCATTGAAGAGCATCTGGTGCTGCAGGAATACAATGAATTAAAGTTAATACATATACAGGAATCAGGATCAGGTCTTGAATTCTAGAGGACCCCAAATTTATGCTTCATCAAATAAGGGAAGCATAACACTTATACATTTACATGAATGTATGCATGCATACAACTGTATGCCCATATGCAGTATATAATGTATATATGCAATGTTTATACAGTTTAGCCACACATAATAGAAACTTCCTTCTAACTTGCTGATGCATTCGTGATCACATACTGGTCGTGCAAGGCTGTAATCATACATTCTTAGTCTAGAAAATAGCAACCGGAGAGTACAAAACAGATATAGACAGTGTTTGTCTATCAGTCCGTGCCATGGAGATCTCAGTAACTCACTGGGGCTGCATTGTGGTGCTCCTTGCTAAACCCTGGGCTGCTGACACTCACTGAGTGATTGCTGGAGTGATCTGCTGAGGCCGTCCTGTCTGGAAAAGAAGGTGCTGGTTGTAAGCCCTGTTACATACAAAGGAGCTGGCCCAAAGCTGAAAGCTGACTGAAAAGAGTGATGATCTCCTGCAGACTAGCTAGCTCTCTTAAACCATCTTTGAAGAAGTAAGACACATTTGCTTAACCTAAACCCACAAAAGCTCAGGCAGTGCAGGAGAGGAGGAGCAGGCTATCGCATCCATTGAAGACAAGACAAACATAGGCATACTTGAGTACATGACACAGCACCATGGGCTTCTCTTCCTCCCAAATTCTCCTGCATGAATGAAACAAAAGATCTTGGGCAAAAAGCTGTTGCTTCACCACAGATTTCCCGGTTGAATTTGAACATTAACATAATCCTGGAAGTTTTCTAGACTGGAGGGCAGGTGTACACCATGATGAGCTCTGGGGCTTGTGTTCCCTGGCTGACCTAACTAGAGACATAGCCCTTGGTGCCCGTGCTTACCGCCTCTCCTTCTCTTGCAATGAGAACTGTGAGCACAGGAGATTTAGAGGGGAGTTGTAGGCCTTCCTCAGTAGGGAGCTAGCACGTGGTAGAGGCATATATTCAGAAGCATCCCACGTCCTTCCACCCACAGTGGATGTGGATGTAACCTCAACATCAGTCCTCTGTTTCCAAAATAAGGATAAACATCCTTCCTCTGTGTGCCTTGGCTTGTAGATTGCAGTTTCTTTGGGGAAGATACTGTCCTTCCCTGGGAAGTGCATAAAAGACCCAGCACAACAGCATGCCGTTTCATCCAGGGCCTCTAGAAGGTACTGTAAGACAAACAGAGAATAATCCTGCCTTACAGATGGACAAGGGCTAGACAAAGACCAGGGCAGCTGCAGGAGGGCTGTGTTTCCATCTCCAGTGGTATCATGGTGCAAACATATCGGGAGCTCACAACTCAGCTTTCTCCCATCTGAAACTGCCCTAGGCATTACCTCAAAAGATGAATTCTCCAACAACACCACCAACAAAAAAAGATTTCTAACCTCATTCCAAGAGCAAAATGTGGCCTGAACTGGTCAAAACCTGCTGACAGCCTTAAGCAGCATGAGAAACCTGTTTCATGATGGCAGTTGGTTATTTTAAAACTGAGCTGAAAGATTAATGGCGAGATTTTCAAAAAATGTAGGCTCCCAATGACAGGAACTGACAATTTGCTCATGCAATTTCCCATCACTATGTGTGCAGTAGGGAGAAATGGGTGGGCAAAATGACACACAGCCATTCTGTGCCTATACTTTTTCTGGAAACCTTAGCCCTACAAAGTCAATAAGCAAATAAACAGAGCATTTAAATGAAAGGCAGAAAGACTTAGGCTGAGAGATACATTGATATTCTTTGTTAATTTTTTTATTCAATTAAGAGGCACATGCTGATTATTTTTAGCAGTGTCCTCCTGATACAATTCAGATGTAAATCACATTTCTGTAGTCAGCTGCTGCTGTTTAAGCAGAAATATTTTGACACTATAATTATAGGGTTGAAACTATGCTTTACATTAGTGTATAAAACACTCATTAAATTAAAATTCTTCCATGAAATCATGAAAATAAACAGTCTGTCTGAACTAGCATCAACAAATTCACAGGATGCTTCTGCGTTTTCTCAGGGCTGGCCTTCAAGTGACTGTATTACAAGGCCCTTATTTAACCGTGAAGTGTTAAAGGTTCACATTCTTTTGAAGGTTCCATTCTGCTTATTTTTAAACTTATTGCTTTAATTGTTTTTACAACTTGTAAGATTTTAAAGCTATTAAGCCTCAAAGTTGTGGGAAAACTTAAAATGGTGATTATTATAACTTGCATAAGTCTGTGAGATGGCAGTGGCACTGCATTTTTTTCAAGGGTGGATTAAAGAAAAGGGGTCCATGGCACCATATGTGGCATGTCACATTGGTCTATTACGGCTGAGAAGCAGGATACACAGTGTATACACAGTGCCTTGTGGGACAGAAAGGAAACCAAAAGCTCAGGGTGATAATGGTGTTAGGGGATCCTTCTTGCCCTCTCCCTTGCTTCCCACTATATTCCTGCCTTTTGTCCCTCTCCCATCCATCATGGACCTGACAGGCCTGCCGACAATGGGTCCCACTGTCTGTGCCCCAGAGCAGGCAGAAGTTTTTGGCAGGAGCTGTCAGAACAAGAGCATCCCAGTGAGGTCCATCCACATTACACAAGAGGGAAACTTAGCCCTGCCCTTCTAACACAGATATTCATTTGTCAGGTCTGTTTTCATTTACTCCACTCCCCAAGGATAAGAAGTTGCTCCTTGTCAAACTTCCAGGTGTCCCGAACTGAGGTCACTATCCATAGAAAGAGGCAGTTGCCTCTGGCCTAACAATCTCGTTAGAGGGTCCCAGTGATGGGCAATGGCATCAACCCTGGTTCCTCCGCCACCCACCATGGGCTTGAGAAAAGTTTGCGGTGTGGGACTGTGGTCAACACTCCTAAGCCTCAACCTCCACTCCCTGAGCATGTTAGTAAACCTGTGTATGTAGGCACACTAATCCCTATAAGCCCTGATTGGGTTTTGTTTGTTTTCTCTTCATCTGTACAGTATTGTGGATCTTTTACAATGCATCAAGTGAGCTGTGGTTGTGCTGGGCTTGGGAGCGAACGGCAGGGATCTTCAAGATGCAGATGATGTAATCGCAGTGGTCTGAAACATTTTTGCTACATCTATATTCCATTGAAATCCACAATTATGGTTGACTTTTCTTTGATTGAAGATATTCCAGAAAGATGGACTGCAACGGTAATTGCACCGTTTTATCTTAAGATATGAATCTGAGACTGATTCCTCTGGTCTTATGAAATTACAGTCAACATGTTATTTTCTCCATTTGTGCATGAAACGTATATACAATGGTGGTTGCTGCAATGTATATTTAGTCTTAACTTGTCAGAACCATCAGCCAAAAAATATTCAAACCCTTCAACCATTTTATTAATCAGGATTATACACAAGAAATTCTGTTTCAGAGTGTAAGTTTTAGTACACATTGTAATTTAATAGTAAAGATTTTTTTTAATGCTATAGTTGTCTTCCTTCAGCAGCCACATGGATGAATTTTTGTCCAGCATTACTGGTATTATGGTTACTCCTCCTCTCCCACAGGATGACATTTTGCACATTGGATAGCAATAACCTTCTTTTCAGAGCCTAGATACTATAGTCCAGTGAATTCAATTAAAGTTTTCTTTGAGGTCAAAAGGAAGAAAAATATTTTATCACTGGAAAACATTGATTTTTTATTGTAGCTTCACATTATCACTTCCAGGTCAATCCACAAAATATTTTAGTTCTCAATTTACGTAACTGGTGAATAATTGTGTCGTGGTTTGACTAAAACAGGGCTATTTCTCCTTTCAGGATTTTTTCTTTCAGTTAAGTTTCTTCTAAGTAACTGCACTTTCTGAAAGTACAGCTACATGTTTTTCAGACACTGTCTGCGTTTCAGGCCTGATAACGCTCGATGTTTATATTTGCTACCGAAGTATCAGTAGGATTGGTATGCAGAATGGCCCATGTTTATACTTATCCCCATGAGAACCAAGGCCACTGCTGGCCCCCCCTTTGTTAAGTGAGTAAAAAGTCGTAAAAGGGTCGCACCTGCGGCAGAGTGCAGATGGGACAGGTGACCAAAAACTGACCAACGAGGTATTCCATCCCATCCGCCTCATCCTCAGTATAAAGCTCAGGGATCGCGAGGGTCTTGCCCTCTTCTCCCATGGCCGGCATCCCTGTGG
>NW_009633893.1:0-63449 GCF_000690535.1 Cariama cristata
GGAGAGGAGCCCAGGCTGGAGCAGGTTTTTTCCAGCAGGACCTGTGGCCCTACAGGAGACCTAGGCTGGAGCAGCCCGTTCCTGAAGGACTGCAGCCTGTGGGAAGGACCCATGCTGGAGAAGTCTGTGGAGGACTGCCTGCCATCGGTGGGATGGCATTTTGGGGGGAAGAGTGTGAGGAGGAAGGAGCAGCAGAGACAATGTGTGATGAATTGACCACCTGCATCCCCCGTCCCCATGTGCTGCTCAGGGGTAGGAGGTAAGGGAAAGTCAGGAGTGAATTGGGCCCAGGAAGAAAGGAGGGGTGGGAGGAAGGTGTTTTAAGATTTGTTCTTATTTTTCATTATCCTACTCTGATTTGATTGGCAATAAATTAAATTAATTTCCCCAAGTCGACTCTGTTTTACCTGTGACAGTAATTGCTGAGTATCTCCCTATCTTAATCTCAATTTGCAAGCCTTTCACTGTATTTTCTCCCCATGTCCGGTTGAGGAAGGGAGTGACAGAGCGGCTTGGTGAGCACCTGGCAGCAAGCCAAGGTCAAACCACCACAGCCTCCTTTAAGTATTGAAAGGATGCAGTAAGGTCTTCCCGGAGCCTTCTTTTCTCCAACTCTCTCAGCATTTCCAATCAGAAGGTGCTCCAGCCCTCTGATCATTTTTGTGGCCCTCACCTGGATCTGTTCTGAAAGGTCCATCTCTTTCTTGTTCTGGGGACCCCAGAGCTGAAGACACTACTCCAGGTGGGGTCTCACAAGAATGGAGCAGAGGGGGAGAATCACGCCCCTTGGCCTACTGGTCACGCTTCTTTGTACGCAGCCCAGGATAACAATTGGCTTTCTGGACTACAAGAACACATTGCTGGCTCATATCCAATATTTCATCCTCCAGTATCCCCAAGTCCTTCTCTGCAGGGCAGCTCTCAATTAATTCATGCCACAGTCTGTATTGATATTGGGGATTGCGCAACCCAGGTGCAGGACCTTGAACTTGGTCTTTTTGAACTTCATGAAGTTTGCATGGGTCCATTCCTCAAAGTTGTCAAGGTCCTTCTGGATGACTTCCCATCCCTCAATTGTATCAACTACACCACTCAGCTTGGTGTCATCCTCAAACTTGCTGAGGGTGCACTCAATCCCACTATGTTATTGATGAAGATGTTGAACAGTATTGGTCCCAGTATGGACCCTTAAGGAACATGCCTTGTTACAAGTTTCCACTTGGACATTGAACTATTGACTTCTACTCTTTGGATGTGGTCATTCAGTTGATTCCTTATCCACCTAACAGTCTATCCATCAAACCCATATCTCTCCAGTTTAGAGGTAAGAATGTTGTAGGGGACCATATCAAAGGCCTTATAGAAAGCCACATAGATGGCATCATTTGCTCTTCCCTCGCCCACTGATGCAGTCACTCCATCACAGAAGGCCACTAGATTGGTCAGGCACGGTTTGCCCTTGGCGAAGCTATGTCTCTAATCACCTTACTGTCTTTCATATGTTTCGATATGTCTTCCAGGAGGATCTGTTCCGTGATTTCTTACTCCCACTTCTTGAGTGGCCTGCAATAAATGTGCATGCTGAGGTATGAAATCTTTGATCCCTGGATGACATATATTTTAAACTTGTGAATTTATAGGTGTTTTTAAAAAGGCAGCTAATTGAGTTGATGGTTAGACACCATGTTTAAATGAGTTAATAACTTCCAGATGAAGGTAAATATTTTGGGGATAGCAATGTGCACTACAGGTTCGAATATCAAAGCTAGATTGTCTAGAAACACTGTAGATGTTGCTAAACACTATCAGGCACAAGGCAACGCCAGGCAAGCACAATAACTAACCACTATTTATACGTGAGCAGCCTTTTTATCACTTACCCCACTATTTCCTACGCTTGTTCCTCCCTGAATTTCCTAAATTTCTCTCTTTTCCTGCCTTGAATTCTTCCCCAAAACATCTCATAAAGAGTCCTGTGCAATCCTAAAATGCACTTCCCCTGCATCCCGTCATGTGTTCCACCCCCAGGCAGCAACCTCCATTAGTCTGAAATGTGATCTGGAGACCTACTCCCGATGACTCATGGTGATGTCATTGGGTCATAACCCAATGTGAGGACATCACCCCAGTGTCCATCCTATCTGGGCACCGGGGCTGGGGATCTTCTGGGGCAGCCCTGAAAGGGGACAAGACAAGGTATTTATTCCTTGGAGGTCCTTATTTTGGGTTCCCACTTGCCATTGTGCTCCTGTGTTCCTCTGGGCTTGTTGAGACGTGTTCTTGATGGTGCTGGGCGCGGGAGTAGCTGGGGCATGATATTGTTTGGACTTTCCCCACCTTCCCCATTGTCTTTTTGTGCTCCTTTGTGAGTGAGTGTGCAGGTGAGCTTTTATCACGTAACAATCTCATGTTATACCGTGAGTATACCCATAAATGTGTTTTTATTTCATCGCTTTGATGGCTAGCAGGAGGAACAATGAGTCTAAGGACTGGGCAGTGTCTGGACAGATGGAAATCAACATCTAATTCTGCCTTTCACTGTGACCTTGGATAATTCAATCAGTCTTCAATTATCAGTGTCTCAGTTTCTAAAAGGAATATGAGAGGATACCAGAATCTCAGGGTGATTCTGAAGATAACCACATAAAAATCTGGATGATATCGAACTATCAGAACAATGGAGTCAAGGTAAGTTCCAATGGTCAAAGGTCAATTGTGAAATACTCTGATCATAGCTATTGATATTGTGATAGCCTGCAGAATTTAATTTTTTTGTACTTGTTAGTTTTCTGCAGTAGTTTTAGCTAAGGAGGAATTTTATTTATGTCTCAGAAAACTATTCATAGCAATAGTAGAGGAACACAATATTTACAAAATTCTTGTCTTTTCTCATAGCATGCCTTGTAATTATAGATGTTTTCACTTTCTTACAAAGTACAAAGTTCTGCAAGCTAAAAGCATGCAACACAAAGAGCCAAGGGACCTGCAAGATACTATTAATTGAGGTGTATAACCTCGCTGTTCCCTTGTCCATTTATTTCCTTAAATAACAGGCTTGCCTTACAGGGAAATGAAAAAAGGTTCTGTGGCCAACCTCGACAACACATCTTGTTCTGTAGCTAAATTACTCAACATCAATCATTTAACATCCTACTGTGGAATTCAGTCTAGGTATAATTGTGGTTTCTCACTTGCTTTCAGTTAAAAAGGATTCCATTGTTCAGTTAATGCACTTGAGAAAAACATTGTGACCACTCTAAATAAAAACCACCCTTCACTATTCAAATCTGTTATGAAGCAACATAGTCTCTGGACATAAAATGACCATCCATAATGATTTACCCTTGTAGATGCACTACTCGCTACATACCCTAATGCTTTTAAAATGCAGTTTACCTAGGAATTGTACAGAAGTATTTAACGTCAAATGATTTTTTTCAAGTGATCTTTTTGCTGTTCCTCATTTTTGCTCAGAGAAGGGGCTGAATGTTATTAGTTTCAAACATGCTTTGTCTTCATTCAAACAATTCTATAATTTATTATTGATTGCAAATATTTTTTGAAATTTCAGTTTAATTGTGAACGTTGGTAGCAGATTTACAGTTTTAGGCAATAAAAATATTCTCTTTGCTATCATCACAAGCAATCTCCAGTTAAACTTCCCATATCACTTTTTCAGCAGTGGACCTCTAAAGATGCATTGCTAAAAAAAGACAGAGAGAGGAAAAAAAAAGTAAATATTTCTTCTTTGTAGCTTGCAGCTTTTAATTCTCTGTGTTTAGACTGCTGGCAAGAAGGACAGTGTTATAAGCCCTGGAGTACATATTTGCAGTCCATGTGTGCATTTGTTCATTAAGATGAAACTGAGGTAACCAGCTTAGTTCTTGTGAGCCTTCAAATGGCATATCACCCGATGAACTAAATTTGAATGAGTAAACCAGTTGAGAAACCGCTTCAAGGAGAACCCCGTTATACATATTCTGAATTGTAAAGTCTCCATCCTATCCCATCCCATCCCATCCCATCCCATCCTGGCAAATACATCTGATAAATGTTAATTAGAATGGGAATGCTAAAATTCCACTGTGAAGAGATATCTCCAAAGTGACCATCAGCTGCAGTTAGCTTTAATCACAAACAGGAGAGATTTTTACCTGCTTCTGGTACACAAGAACCAGCTAGCTGTGGAACCGGGGCAAAGATCCTGTTTCCTGTGTGCCCTCCTCATTGTCTTGGACACACTTGTCTTAAAATACCAGTTCATCAGCTCAAGTGACATCAGATCCCCAAATAAGAAATTTCTCACCTCTTAAATGGACACAGCCTTTCCAGAGGGCATCTTTAGGTACTACTTGTGGAGACTCATTTGTGTCTTTCTCTTTCTGTGGGATGGAGGAGGGAACAGAGGAAATCAGGAATAGGTAAATCTATAATCCTATAGTTTGGTATCAGCTCACATTAATTACAAGGCTACTTTTATAAGCTGTTCTATTGAGACATTTTATCAATTTGAAGCCAAATGAAACATTCCACACATTTTTCTGAACCAGCTAAGATAAAACCAGAATATTCTAACTCTGTCACCATTCAGCTCAGGACACTTCCATCTCAGCTAAACTTTCAATGTTATCACCGAAAAGCTTATTCTTTGAGTTACATCTTTTTAATTGATTTTACTGTATTTCACATCTATGTATTTTTCAGTTCTTTTCAAGTTTCTTCATTTTCTATTCCTATTATCCCTTCATTCATCAGGTCTCTTTGTGTTCCCACATATAGTTCAGAGTTTTAAAGACACTTCTCTCCAGATCTTTGCACTTTCATTAGCGTATAGTCAAATGGTACTGAGAGATCTTGTTATTACTATTTCATACTGCTCTGTGCCATGAGAATAATTTCTTCTCTGATGGAACTTCAAACAATCCGTCAACAATCCTGTCTCTTTATATTTAGATCAAATGTTGAGGATTTGTTATACAGAAGAATTAATATCTTAAAGCATTCATTACAAAGATTATTTTCTGAAAATTGTACTTGGACTTCAGTATTGTATCTAACCTCAAATGGCACAGCAGGCCACATTCAAAGCTGATGTTATTGGGTACAATTCTGTTGAGCTATATTAAGCTGAACCTGTTTTTACAGGAACTCAATCTAATCTGAAGCTGAAATGTGTACATGAAAATGCATCAGATAAAGCACTGGTGTCCTGTTAACAGAGTTTGATGACAATAGTTCATTTAATGTTCTAGATACACACCACAGACATTGCCAAAAGCAAATCTAATTAGATATGTGAAGAATTCCTATAGATCTGTTCTCACTTGCTGAAATGTAATAAATGAGAGTAGATCTATGTCAATTTGCTATATTAGCTTTTCAAACTGGCTTTAGAATGCTGCATTCTGAAGTAAAAAAATCCAACAACTGTAGACCTCTACAGAATAATAAATGCCTCATTTTCTGTACATGGTCATTACTAAGATCTTTATTAGCATTGCTGTGTATTTGAAATAAGCCCTCTTCTGTGTATTGTATGCATATTTAAGTCTGAAAAATACAAAAAAGGAGAGATACATATATATAAGCTTTGTAGACACCACATAGTCATTTGACCAGATCTGATTACCCCATGCAATTAATTAAAATTAAATGCTGGCTCGTATTCGTCACTTATCAGAAGTTCATTTGAATAACAAAGGGGGTGAAATACAAAACTGCATCATGTAACAGAATCGGCATCCAGTCTGGAAAATACAAGTATTCATTAGGGCCATATTAGGTCATGGCTGCATGAAAGGTATTTAAAATGCAGAAGAATTTGAATGAATAATAAAGTATTTTTGGAAGCTGATGTTAAAAATCAAGATAATTGTTCTGATAAATGATAAATTCCACAGACCTTGGTGTATAACTCAAGCTTCAGCCAATTTGAATTTGTTTCTGGAGATAACATTTTTTAAATCAATGATCACTTTCCAAATAGTTTTTAAGAGGCAGGCACCCAACAAACAGTGGCAGACCTCCAACAAGGCATGAAGTATGTGTTTGTGTGTGTGTGTTGACTTAAAAAATGAATAGGCTCACAACACTGCTTGAAGTTTATCTAGGGCAGATTCAGCTCTTCAGGAGGTAAAAACCTGAAGTATTCTAGCCAAAAAATCAGTCTATTCTTTAGAAAGGGCCAGGGACTAACTGTATATTACAAAGATGTTCACAAAAAGAGAAAAAACTTATGCCTTTGATGGAGGCGTTGGTTTGTGTTGGACTTCTATGTCATTTTATCCTCTGCTTGCCTGAAAGATTCCTTTCTGGTTGCAAATGGTGGGAATTTTGTGGAAGTAAGGAAGTGACAACTTCAGTTGCAAATACTGGACTGTTTGAGCTTTGTGAATGTAGCCCAAAAGAAATCTTAAAATTTCTATTTCCTTTGTCAGTTATTTGATTGACAAGCGACAAATACAGATCAGGATATTGCCATAGCTATAATGAAAAGAAGTAAAAACATACTGGCAAAACCAGCCAATTTTGGTGTCTGTCTGTCTATGTATATTTGTACACGTGTATGCATGTGTGCGTGTATCTATCTGTCTTACCT
Organism: Cariama cristata; assembly: GCF_000690535.1. Taxonomy (NCBI): domain Eukaryota; kingdom Metazoa; phylum Chordata; class Aves; order Cariamiformes; family Cariamidae; genus Cariama; species Cariama cristata. The sequence goes on from NW_009633893.1 coordinate 6,599, forward strand.
TGTTTCATTACATGTATTTCAGCAAGAGTTATCTGTAGTTGTTTCCTTGTCCAAACTAAACCAGAAGACTGGCTATTATCTTCCCGTGTGTAGTTTTTAGAAGCAGGAAACAATCTGTTCCTGCAGACAGCTGTCTTCACACCGGTCCGGGGTTGAAGTTACATTTTTATATTTGGCTGATATAACTCTTTAGCTAAGATGGAATCTTTTCTCCTTTAAAATGGTCTCAGCTGCCTCCTCCACTCTGTCTAGCAGAGAAAGCAAAGCGTACTCTTTCTTTCATCTCAGCTGGAATCACTAGACTTCTTTTGACCTATTTAGTGTACAGAGATGCCTCTTGTTCATAGGGCTCTGTAACTCTGCAAAAATGTGGGAGTCTAGATATTTACTGCTCCTTTTCTTTAAATATTCTTAAATAACATTACCTTAAGATAGTTCTTGCCTTGAACTGCCTTGCATTGCAAGTCTACTGCTTCCCCAGTACCTTTGTTTTATCTCAGAAGGATGTTTCATGTCTCACAACTACGTGCTTGTGAACACGAATTTTCTTAGCATTTCTAATTAATTTTCTGAAAAGAAATGATAAGGTATTTAAAATTGTATGCATTTAAAAACAGAGATTTATAATCACTGTGTTAGACATACGGCATTCATCCTTCTTTGAATGCTCAAACAACACAACAGTGAAATTGTGAAAGGAGGCTTTTGTAACACTACTCTGTCTTCTGTTAGAGATCAAAAAGTAGTTTTCGTATGAGACACAGAACACTATTGCAATTATTTGATTTATTAGTTGCTTTGTCTTAAACTTTTCTTCCATGGTGAAAAAAGTAAATGAGTTTATGTTTACTTGAATATATTAATCTGCTTTAGTTACTTGAATTAAAATAATAATGGTAATTTGCACTGAATAATACTGTAAGCATTAGTTGCCAGTTTGATTTTGCTTAATAAATAAATGTTGTGTATGAGCTCTGGAAGAAACAGTGTTTAAGAATTTAGTTTTCTCAAGCCACTTCTTTCATGAATACACACACAATCCCCTTAGACATCAATAATTTTAAATTAAATGTTTTCCTTATTGGTACCCTGCTGGTTTTAGTCTCTGCTAACCCAAATGAAATGTCAAAATGTAGCTAAGTCTCTGTAGTTCAACCTAGTGCCAAATAATAAAAGTTTAAGAATTAAATTCTAAAAACATGGTTTTATTCAAATCTTTGCATTCAAAGAGATTTAACAAAGTACTGAAAAGACTTTCATATGCTGCCACAGACATTATAATTACCCAGGGTGTCTGTATAAAATGTCAGTAGATGACTATTTTTTGTTAATCAGAAAGACTCTCATTTGTAAATTAAAATAATGTTGTTGATCTGGAAGGACTTACCTGATTTTTTTTTCCTTGAAATTATAAATCACATACTATGAAGAATTAACTGAAATAGTATATTGAAGGAGGTGAGTAATTTTGTACAGGTAATTAAAAGCACATAGTATGATTCTGGGGAGATGTACTATTTTTCCAATGCATTCTAGTCTTGTTAAATGCTGAAAGATCTTAATTATGAGCAAAAGACAATGAAAGCACTAAATAAACCTAGTGAAGTTTCTCTGGTCTGTGATGAACAAAAAAGGCTGGAAAAAGAATCTCATTAAACACCTTCTATGTTTCTAGAAAATTCTCAAGTCAAATGGTTTTTGAAATAAGAAAAAACAAGCAAACAATACTTGGGAAATAAGTCATATGGATTTTTAAATAGTTTAAAAAAACCTAGAGAAGACATTCTGTCTTCGATATGCTTTATAGAGCCTCCTTATTTAATATCAAAGTGTGGGGTAGAAAATCTCCCATTGTCTTTTGAGAGAGCACTCCTTTTAAAAGAAAACTCAGGGACCAGGCTTTCACCAGGATGCTCAGGTTTCTCCTCACATTCTCTCTTGTGGAAACTATCCACAGATTTGCTGTTTGAAATCCTATCCGCATGAGGGGAAAATACCGAAGTGGAAAGCACTTAAGAGACTTACCCATGATTTCTGGATGTCCCACAGAGTGACAGGAGCAGTTACAGAAATGTCCAGATTTTTCACTAAGGATGTGCTAGTCCTATTGTGTGGAGAGAACCTGGGAAAGACACAGGTAGTCTGATGCATTTAGAATGTGTCTAAATTTCTGAGCCTGAGGACACCGGGAATATTGGTCTAAAGCTTTCACAGTGACTTGGTCTTATCTTTTTGTCTCAAAGAGGGTGTTTCTTTTCTTAGAAAAATATCTTTGTGAATATGATTTTTTTCAACATCTTGAAACATTATACTTAAGGAAGCCCTTTTGTGACATTTGTTGACTATCATTTACCACTTATATTGAGGAGTAAAAAAGAAAGGATAATATAATAGCATAGAACTAAACCAAAGCACTTCTTGTGCCCACAGTGGTATCGAGTGGTAGAAGGGAATCTCAATCCAAAATTTTCCTGTCCTTTTCAAAACTTCTGATTATTAAATTTAAAATAAAAGTTATGCTAATGAGGATTATTTTTAAATAACTTTCCAGATAATCTTTAACTTATAAACTAAGTTTGTCCTAAATAACCATGTATAGTAATGTTTAACTTAATGACCCAAAAGCATTTACTTTTGAAGAACCTACCTCATACAGCTGTGATGTAGGCAAGCATGACTTAGCCAGTTCTATTCTAGAAAGCTACAGTATCAAGCAGTTGAGTAAAATGATGATGGTTAGCTGCAAATCTGCCATAAAGTTGGAAATGAAGCACAAAGCTATGTCTGTACTGCTAAACAGGGCCAGACATGATCCTCAGTACTGGGCTGACACCTTTTTCTTTGTCCCAACATTAGTGGGATTGCTTACCTAATTTTTTGAAGGCCTTAGTAGTTAAATCATTCAACTGTTATTTTATTATTTTTAATTATTATTATTTTGTTATTATTACTATTATTAGTCAAAATAGTAAAATTAGGAATCAAAATTTCAAAAAGTTGTATTTAGAAGGCAAAGGTTAGCAAGTTACTGCATATTCATCATGGTTGGTGAATTGTTCTCCTGAGACCTGATGTGTTATTTCAAATGCTGAGTTAACTAAAAATGTGATTATATATCACACATTTATTTTAGTGATTGTGCTGAGAAGTAATGAGGCTAGTTAAAATTCTACTACATCTCACAGAGGAGAAATAGCTTTAGTACTACTCAGTCCTCCCACTTCCTGCAATAAATGCATTGAAAGCATTGAGAAGCTGTAAATTAGTCACACGGTCACTTGATATTGCTAAAGTATATTATTAATTTCAGAAAAACTATTTTAAAAGATGAAATATCACAATCTCTTGTTTATCCTGCTTTTGTATCAATATAAAGGAAGGAAGCTAGTAGATAATTTAGTGGCATCCACTGCTTGACTTAGAAAGAAGGTTCAACGCTCATGCCAGACAGCTATCCTTGTGCAAACAGATATGTAAAAAAGGAGAGTTATATATTTTAACACTTTCTTTAAGAAGATGTGTTTTTGTTTTCAGTAACAAATCTGATGCTGCCTTTCTGAAAGTATTATAATATGCAATGTTTTGCGGTAATCTACTCTGCCTATTTTGAAGCTCTCTCCCTGCACCTTTCTCACAGACCTTAAAGTTGACAGTAGTATCAATTTGGACTTAGCACAGTAGAAAAATACCTTTTGTGATCATTGTGTTCTGAACTACCTGAACTACAGGTATATCATTCTTTTCCTGGCCCTTAGCGAATATTCTGACGACTGGTTACAGAGTCAGCCTATCTGATTTTCTTCCAGACCCATGACTACCATTTTTCTGGACAGATTTTTGGGCAGTATATAGTTCGTATTCCTGTTCAGGCTCCTCCATAGCCTCAGTGTTTTGTGTCTTATTTAAATGATATTTAACAAACCTATTGTGCAGAAAATGGATTATGGTAGTCCTATGATTTTGGAATGAAAATACCCGTGCCATGTCTTTGTGCTGTAAAGGACCCTACAGCATGCTGAGAGGACACCTAAGAGAGACCACTTGGCCTTTGGGCAGAGCATAGCCTTCTCTCATTTCTGCATATGAATCGCTACAGATTTTATTTACGGATTAGTTACAAATCTCTCCAGGATATCACTCCTAGGGATCTTTCAGAACCAGTGAGATTCGGGGCCTCTAATCTTTGGTGGAAGCAGCCAGGGGACAAGGGCTATGGGGATATCTTTAAGAATTTTTTTCCCTCTGCTCTTTCATATCAGTCCAATAGACTGAGAATGACTGAATCAGTTGAACCTGCTTACGCTGAGGTGGAAGGACTAGTGTTTGCTGACCACTGGGTGCATGCCATTAGCAAGAGCTCCGTTCTCTAATATCTCTGTATCAAATATATATAGGTTCAACAAGCAATGCACTTGGTTTTGACAGGTTTCCATTAATGTACCCTAAATGTCTTCTCTTTCTACCACTTTCGCCCTTCTCCCTTTTATTCCTCCTTTCCTAGCCCTCCCCCCTGACACATACATTGCATTCCTAAGAACATCCTGTGACTGGTGCACCCCCTCCCCCACTTTGACAGCATCAGTCAAAACTTCTCAGCTGATGGACCCTTCAGCTGGGGGATGTGAAAGGTGGGGCTCCTCAGTTGACAGACAGGGCCCTTAGCCAATGAAATGTCCCAGTTGAGAGAACTTTCTGCAACCACTGACCATATATGACCACAGATCATTTTTGACCCAGGGTATAAATGAAGCCCCGCTGGGGGATCATTTTGAGTGGATCCTCCTCAGAGCGGCGGTTCTGCAGTCAGGGACTCTCCCCTTAGGTTGGGATGCCACCTAAGGAAACTCCTCGATGTTGACAGCCCGCATCTTATACGTGAGTAATTGCCCACTTTGGATTATCCTTCCAAAGTCTGAGGATCCACTGAGCTGTGTAACATTGAATTCCACTTGGTATCCTAAACCTGTAATTTAATGTTTGTTGGAGTGTAAAGTTATTTTGGTTAAGAGCACATTTTCTTTTTATCCTGAGTTTCAATTTTGGTTAGATGAATAAATTCTCCTTTTGAGTTTGCCATCTGCCTGGTTTGATTGCGTATATATAATTCTGTAGACATAAACCATTGACCAAGTCTGGGACTAGGAATGGATCCAGCCGCACCAAGACTCTTTTCTGAGAAGGAGTTTAGAAAGCAAAGGAGTCCTCTCTGAACCATGTGACTCGATGGTAGGGTCTCCCTGACAGTTTTGTTTGAACTTGCCTTCTGTGGAGCAAATACTGGTGTGCCTTCACAACACATCCCAGCATTTTGACTGCAACAGCTTTAAATTTATCTGGACCTGAATAGTGTCAACAATTTCAAATAAGACAAGCAGAGGGGAAAGTATGCATCAAGAAATACACTCCTGAATTGCATAAGGTTTTAAACAGACAGGAAAATGGACAGAAAACTGAGGCATGAAATTTAATGTTATTAAGTGGAAGGAAATATTTTGGTTTTATTGTCAGTTCCTCATGCTACTTAGCCGAAGAAGAGAAAGAGGTCTAAAAATACACTACTGCATTAATGCTACAGAATGTAAGAAAGAATGACTTGCATCAAGCTTGTTCTAGAAAAATAAATAAATAAGGCCATTAAAGAAGATGGGTGCAGTCATCAGAAAACCTCTGACATTAACTTTTATGAAGCAGTTAAAATTCTCGCTGCAGCTCCAGATTTGCATGTGAACTATGACCAATCATTCACTCTGAAAACAATATGAGATAAATTTACACTTTAGCTTCAGTTCTGTATGGCTCAATACAAATGAATCAAACAATATGCAATAAATTTCACAGACTGTTAAGTTTTAGTCCTAGTGATGCAAATCACAGGTGGGATCATATTAAAGAGAGTTATGCTATTGGGCTGATGAAACAGTAAAGTAGAAAGCCAGATCTTGTTCTAACTAGCCAGGCTTCAGTATAGTGAAAAACACAGTAGAGAGAAAGAATTGTGGAATAACCAAAAGCTTATTGCCTTAAAGAAACTCCCATAAATAGCAGCCATGAAACCACTTGTTTAACCCACCTGTAGAGAGACTGCAGAACTTAATCAGTGAGCTCCACTCAGTGACCGAAAATGATAAGAAAGTTCCTGAAGTAACGGTCCAGAAGTATAGCTATTATGATTTCTTTCAAGCTCAACTAGTTCTGTCATATGAAAACAAAAGTATTTTATTCTCTGGTCTTGAAACAGTTATGCATTTTGATTTTGTGGTAATATTTGTTCTATCTTGCTCACAATCAGAAGATCAGGCATGTCATGAAATAAAATAGGCTTATATTTCCACTATATGCAACTAAGCTCTTGTGATGATTCTCCTGTTTGCTTATATTTACATGAGATTCTGAAATAATGCACATTCCACAGTAAATTTGGAGTTTCCAATCAGCTACTGATTCTGTGATCGTAATCTGTGTGAATTTCATTGTGATTTTTTTTCTTAACACAATCTTTTCTCTACCATCTGCATAAAGTATCCACCCTAATTTCTTCTTTTGGATTTCCTCAGTTTTCTTGTCATTTTAGATTTCTCTTCTAGAAAACGTCTGTTTGGGGAAGAGTCTTTCCTTGACACCTATCTCTTTTTAGATACGAAAATAAAGTAAACATCATTATCGCAGACGCTATTTAAAGAGCCTTTTTCTCAGACTAACTTCCAAATATCCACTTCAGATAAAGTATGTAAGGGATTTGATAATTTGGGGTGTGTTTTCTGTTCTAAGATCACCGGACTGGTACAATTTGGTAACTGAGCTAGAAAACTAAAGAAAATGTTCCCTCAGGAGTTTTTTCAATGGTTTTGATTATTGATAATGTATACTTCAGTACTTCTGATTCGAGGTTGGAACAAAATGAAAGACTAGTAAAATTTTACATTTCACATCAGTAATTTTGCCCTGTAATGAAGAATATTTCTGTTCCAAGTTCTAGGTGTGGGATATACCTCATTTATAATCTACTTATGCTACACTATAAGATTGGTTGTAGAGTGCTGAAAGATAACTGTTCCATAAGATTAAGCTTTTGAGAAAGAGAGGGCAAATGATTCCTTTAAATCTAATTACTGACATGAGACCTCTGTAGGCCAAGCATGAAAGACTGTTGGTAGACTTCAAAAGCAAGAAGTCAGAATCACCCAGGCCTTGCAAAGAAACGCTGGCTTATAGAAGATGAAGGTTGTTGTGAAACACCTTGACCCAAAGGTTAAATTTTGGTCATTTCCTGCTTATTTCTGAGGAAGGGAATTTCACTTCAACTGAAGGACTCATGTCCCCATAAGCACAGTAAAAACAAAGCACAGCACTAGAAAAAATTGACTCAAACTGATAACCAGGTTTCAAAAGTATATCAAGCTCAATTCTGATTACGCTGACCCAGTAGTTGTTAAGAAGTAAGTTCAAACATTTCAGAAAGAGTGAATAAAAGAAATTTTAGGGAGCAAAACCCAAGAAAAATCTTAAGAACAATGAAAGGAAAGAGGAGGGAAAAGGGCATAAAAAGGAGGTAAAAAGAGAGGAGATGAAGCATGTACTTAAAGATTTATACCCGAAGTCCTATCAAATCTGGGTTTTTTTGTCACCCAGCAATAAATCCACTGACCGCTGTCTTTGTACAAAAACAAATCAGCAGCTGTGCCTCTCTGCCTATTGTTAGAGAATTCTCTCTGATGTTCTCAGAAGCAACTCATTTAGCCTGCCTTGAGCAAATGTCTCATTAATAATCTTTCTTCTTTGTTTTTGTTGGTTGGTTCATTAAGTTCATGCATGCATAAAGTTGCTGTTGCTGCAGATAATGTGCAAAGCCTTTATAAACCAAGGCTTTTCAAACTGTTAAAACGTTTATTAGTTCAGGAAATGCTACACATTTCTAAAATCTTACTTCAACCAAGGCGATTGATTAATCTTTTGTTTTTTTCTTCCACAACATGATTATTGACTTTTCATATTTTCTGTTTGAAATCAACTCTCTGCTGTGAGGGCACCTTTTCTAGCAAATGCCTCTCTCTGCTCTTTCCCCACCTGTTTTTATTTGCACGGTGAGCCCTTGGGGATGGGAGCTAGGACACCAGGGCACCGGGCATGGCTGTCCCTGCTTTCTTTCTTTGAACTGCACTCAGAAAATAGAAGAGCTGTAAGTATGTATCCAAAATTTTAAAATGCTTTATTATTTTCTACGTTGCAAAATTGAATCAAAATTGTTTTTTTGCTTCAGAAATGTTCCATCTGACACAAGATAAAACACTTCTGAAGATATTAGTGAGAAAAACACAAAAGGGAGAGTGAGAAAATTACTCTCCTGAGAGAATGCTCTAGCTTTCTAAGCTGTAGGGACATCCTGGTGAAGTGCTTTCAGTCCGTCTTACGGACTCTGTCACACTTGGATAAATTGTTAGGTATTTGCTAGTGCACCGGCTGGAATCCATCAAGAAGGCAAATGGCCTAACAGGCAGGCTGGAATCATTTATGCAGTCTGGCATAATGACTAAGTATTTTTATACAAAGAGGAAACGTATAAGCAGAGACTGTGAAAGCTCTGCCTCAGAATGTCTAAAGAGCTAGTGATTAAGACATTCATGCAAAAAGTATACGAGTTCAAATTCTGGTCCTGTTTCAAGCAGATGCTTTGAACATTTTTTTTTTTTTTTTGCTGTGTGAATTTCTAGCCAACAAACTATCCCATTTCTAGGACTGGATCACTTGCTATCCTTTTCATTTGCACTGTTCCAGTCTCTACAAAGTTGAAGTGTGGGCTTGAATATGGTCACAGTGACGGTGGAATTTAGCCCAAGTCTGTGTAACCAACTAACTGCTGAGGCACTGAATACAAGTTGCTGATGCCACCTTTTCCTATTGTTCTTGTTTAAATTTAGCTTTCAAAATATTTCTCTAGAAAAAATTATTGAACAAATTCAAGCTGAATTCGAGAAGCAGTTTTCTTGTACAGAAAAGTAATTTTTGGCCACTTTTAGTGTTCAAAAACAAGAAGAAAAGAAACCTCAGAGGTAGTGCCAAGAGGTGTTTAGGCAAAGGTAAGAGGCATGCTGTTATGAGGCAAGATAGAAAAAATATGAGGAAAAGAGAATCTGAGGGAGACCAAAGTGAAAAAAATCCTTCCTAGTACAGCTATAGCTGTGCTCATGGCATTTATGAATTTAACCTGATTATGTATGCAGGCATTTGAACATGACTGTTATTATCAACTCACACTCTTAGATAGATACCCTCTGCTTTGTTAATGTTAGCTGAGCAAGAGATAGTTCATTTATTTCTGCCGGAAGAAATTGTTACTTCATTGTGTTTCTCACAGATTATGACTGGGTTCTTCCTCAGCAAAGCGTGAAGGGAACACTAGCAAGAACCTATGCCCTCTCACACTGCCTCCAGAAAGAGCATCAACACTGTGATAGCCCATTTTATTCAATATTTGGATTATTCAATTATTATTATATTATTTTGTTCAATTCCTAATATATTATTCAATTATTATTATTATATTCACATTTTCACCATGTTTGTAATGGGAGTCCAAAGAGACAAGACCACATAGAACTCCCTGTATTGGACTGGAACTCACTAAATATACTATGTGGACAGCTTTAGCAGAGATTACTTTCAAACTTCACATTACTTTTCTGTCTTGGCAATTTGTCCTCTCTTCCCTTCCAAATAGGAACTTTACATAACAGTTTCCAAAGTGTCTGAGTTACATATAGATTTAAGTCTCAGTTTTACTGATTTTAAATGCAATTTTAGCTCCTAAATTACTTAAGTGATTTTGATAAAAAAGCTGCCTTTTTCTTCCATGCATTTGTGAGTTGTATTTTACTACTTAAAGAAAAAGAAAATTAATGAGGCTTGTAGTTTAAAATAAAAAAAATAAACCCCTTCAATAACACCTGAGAATTTGTATGGCAGGGCTGGATCTCATTATTTCAGCCATTCTTGCTATTTTCACTTTTCAGTCCTCGAGTTCATTTAATGCAGTTGAAGTATGAGACAAAAAAAGTTGTGTTCTGGTTTTCTAATTTACCAGTTCACCAGTGCAGACTTCATAGACTCACTGCCTTCAAAGTAATGGAGTGGAATTCAATATATATTGTATCTTCTTTTAAAAGGAATATAAATAGCATGAAAACTGTATTTTGCTTGTTTCTGATGCTTGGGTTTCAAAATCCTGCACACTAGGATAGATGGCATCAGTCCACACAAGTAATGTAGCTCCTTATGTACTGTTTCAGAAGAAATATATGGTATGGCAAGGCTCCTTCTGTATTTAAAACTAGGTAAAGTGGTTTTTAAGAAGGGTATGAACGAATGCTAGACTATTGATAGACGTCTACAGAGAAGCACCTTGCAAGACTGCGCCCTGAATGATTTGGTTCAGCACATTTATTGATTTTGTGTATGTTGCGTGATGAACAACTTCTACAGAAAACTGTGGGCGCAGGAGCTCCCACCCTAAATGAGTTCAGTGCGCAGTGCATTTGTGAATGAGGTGGCAGGTAAATGCTCCTGGTGCTGCAGTTTACGTATACTCCAGAATACTAATAAGAGCGTGCAATCAGGTAGTACCCTTGCCATGAAGGGTGGCAAGTTCTTCTGATGTCTGTTATCAGTTTTATGAGCTAAAAGGATTAGCTGAACAGAATGGCAAATCAAGGGAGAGAAGAAACCCAGCAGAAGGACAGAGAGACCTAGAAAGACGTAGAGTTGGGGCAAGAAAACTGAGGGAAGGGGAACAGCACAAAGAATCTCAAAACCACCGGACATCATTTGGATGTGCAGGGACATCAAAACTGAAGAAAAACTGACACCTTTATTTCTGCTGAGTTTATTTCTACGTGTGATTTGTTTCGGGAGTAAGACACCAAAATGTACACATCTACATGCATGTATCCGTATGTGCATGGATGTCTAAGCTCTCATTATATTTAATGGGGATCTAGCTAACAGGATCAGTGGAGCCTGGAGAACAGTTACATACGACAATACTGGGTAGAGAGATGGTCTGCACCTTTCTGGTCTGGTGGCTGGGCCAGCTGGGATACAGCAAGGCAACCGAGCTGGCTCTGCATAGCTGTCTGGACAGCTCAGCTGAGTTCTCTGTATCTTTGCATAGGTCTGGCTCCTTACTGGAATTTCTTTCTCATGAGAGTTACATGGATACGTTTGGGATTTTTTTAATGGTTGGACTGGATGATCTTAAAGGTCTTTTCCAACCTGAATGATTCAATGATTCTGTGATAACAGAGGTACATGCCATCTCCACTTCATTCTGTCTCAGGGGAGGAAAGAGTCATGCTTGGTTGACCTCTGTCTTGTAACTTTTTTCCCTTCCAGTATTTCTGGAAACTAGATGTGCTTTAATTTCCGAGATAAGGTTGCATTTCTGAGAAATCTAAAGATTTCTATGAATATCTTTTTCTTTTGCCCAAGCTCCTTTGTTTCCTCATTATTTCCAAGGCTTCTAATAATGGGAAGTTCATTTTTTCTGTTCCTCCATATTTAATCCTAAGAAAACAATGGAACTATGTAAAAGAGCCTTCTGTTTTTAGCATGGAATGAAAGATGCTTACCAAATTGAAACGTCTGCTTTGAAGAAAAAAGCAATCAAAATAAATGCATGAACTGGGAAAATTTTCCCTTCTTTTCCAACAAACTGGATGATCATTTTTTGCAGTTGACTCACAAAATGACAATGAATGTTGCTAGTGGTGATGTTTTTCAAATGACTGTCATCTTCTCTAAAAGTTTTAGGGTTTCTGAACTAGTAAGGTGTAAGTACCTGGAGTAAGTTTGTGATCAGAATACCCCAAAGGAAATCACATCTGAGTGCTGTGCTGTGAAACTTTTCAGCAAGAAAGCTGTTAAACGTACATTTGAGGTTCTTAATCATCTGCAATGTGGAATTCCCCCAAGACCTTGGCAATAATCATAATTCATTGTGAAGTTTTACTTCTCTTGTAGTCTGGAGTAAAGCTTTAATTAAAAGATAGATGCAAGAGCTAGACTGATGTTATTAAAATAAATATTTTCAAGGTGATGGTGGGGTGGGAATAAGGGTATTTCCAAAAAGAGCAATAGCATATGCAACAAATGGAAACTCATCATTAGTAATGGAGAGGAGTAGGGTCTAATACATTGTGACATGATTTACTTAATGGAATCTCCATTGCTTGAGTGATTTCAAATCAGATTTACCATGAGAAGCAATATTATACTATAGCGCAAAGCTAGCGAGTGACAGTAAGTATTACACACATTTTTATATCTCCATTGCCATTTCTAATGAGTAAGCAGAGAAACAATGCCATTATTTTCAAAATACCATAGGAAAAAATGGAAAAAACTTCACATTCCCCTTTTCTTACTCCCATGAGAGTCATAGCGGCATCATCAGAAAAAATAAAGTAAGCAGTTCTTAATTTATCTGTTTAGAAACATGCTCTGACTTTGGGAAATTATTCCATGCATTCAAGTGCCTGATAATTGCGGTAGCAGTGGCTTCTTTCAGGAAATCAGGATGATTTAGTACTGCATATTGAAATCTTCACTACGACCTCAGCTACCACTCTCTTAAACCTCAAAAATGTTTGTTTTAAAACTCTTCAGGTAGAAGCTTTTTCTGCTCAGTAACATCAGTTTCAATGATGGTTGCGGTAGCAGAGGGTTAACAATAATATCGTGTTACTCTGCAGTTCACTGGTTTGGCCCTCCATCTCCTGGTTTATCTACCCTAAGACCAAATTATTATCCTGTAATAAAACGAAAAGCCACTATTATTGGTTAATGTAAGTTCACTTAAAATTATTATTAGTAGTGTGCTTGGTAAGGTTAAATCATGAGGTCTTTGATGCTAACTTCAAAAATTACATCTCTGATTTAACTAGAATAAATGAGATGGTTGCTTCTCTCTAATTAAAGGCAAAAATGTACATATAGTACTTGGCAATTTTCTGTCACTTAACACTGTATTACAGCAGCATTTATTACATTCATTATATTACAATTACAACTACCTTCCACTTACTGAGGGCCCAATCCTTAGAAACCTAAGCTGCCTAAAGAAAAGAATCATGTTTGTTTGAAACCGAAAGGAATCCTATGTACCAAATTGAAGGTGAAGTTCATGAACCTGTTAGATATTTCATCAGCAGAGCCCATTAGTCCTTTTTGCTATGTACAGAGTTAGGATGATATAGTCAGCAGCTATAAACATCCTCACTGGCTGCGCTCAAGGGCTCTGCTTGCAAGGACAAAACTGCAGGTTCTTTCCAAAAAGTGAAGTGATTCCCTTTGGTGCATCCCTGAATTTTGGAATGTCAGTTTGGTGGAAAGACTATATTTCAATTTCTTGTCTCATTTTCAGGCAGACAGTGGCAAGCAGTAACTGGTGAGTGGCAAACAGAAAAGGAACTCCAGGTGGTTTTACTCTTGCAGGGAAGGGTTACCTTGGAGTGAACAGCGAGTGCTAATCTGACTAAAGAGAACATTTTCTAAAACGATCTCTTTTTTTTTTTTTTTTTTTTTTTTTTTTTTTTTTTTTTTTTTTTTTTTTTTTTTTTTTTTTTTTTTTTTTTTTTTTTTTTTTTTTTTTTTTTTTTTTTTTTTTTTTTTTTTTTTTTTTTGTGCAAGACAAGTGTCACTACTTCTTCCTTCTTTCCTGACTCATGTGTACTCACGTTCTTTCCATTTTGCCTCTAAACATTAGCACAATCATGCTTTGCTTGCACAAATACTCCCTGGAAAAGAGATTTAAAACTTAAAAGCCTGAATAAATACTATAAGTTTTTGTTTTGTTTTGTTTTGTTTTGTTTTGTTTTTTTTTTTTTAAATGGAGCATTTGATTGCACAACGTAGAGTTCATGCTGTGTTTGTTAGTTTCTTAACTCAGTGGAGAGGAACAGTTTAATGCAATCTAACTATCACTGTGCAAATTGTGAGTATTCACAATCTACAAAAGAAGAGCTTTGGTTTATTAGTTCTTCAAGAAATCTGTGAAAATTTCAAAGTCCTTATTGTCCAACACATACAGAAAAAGATAATCACTATGAATTATTCAGTTCTTGTTTGCAGTAGGAAGGAAACGCTTATAAAATGTGAAGTGACTACTTCTGTTTGTAGATCAAATACAGACAGAAGCAGTGAATACAAACTGCTGAATAGGTGAGCAATATAATTATACTTAGAGCAAATAATTCAAAAAAGAATTATTCTACTGTTCGAACAAAACAGTGGGTCAGTTCATCTGTGTAAGATCATTATATTTTGTGAGTAATATACTTTCAAAACATGCAGAGCACAGCACAGAAGACATTTGTAGTCTCACAAATGTATCCCTACTTGTTGTTGTTGTAATTTACCAGCCAGATCCTGCTGTTTCGCTAAAATCTCTGCCTATGCCATTGAAATCAAAGGAAGCTTTGATTTTAATGGGAACAGGATCAAGGTTTAGCCACTCAACATGTCCTTGAGCCAAAACAAAACTTCCAAGGAGGTTAATGTCGAGCGCGCTGTTTTGATTGCATAATGATGCCGACAGACAAGATAGGAAAAATCACTGGGCTGCACTGAAATTGAAAGTCTGCGTGTCTATTTTAAACTGCTAATACTTCATCTAACCTACTGTGCTGAACAGTCACAAAATGAACCTATGCAGTGGCTGAATTGCTGTCCATAAAGCAAAAGCAAGCAATAGAATGTTATTCCATTTCTGTGATATAGTTATTTCTATGTTATTGCAGCAATAGTGAAAAATTTACAGTACCCCAACACTGAGACACTGCATTTTGGGCATCATTTACAGATATGTTATTCTAAACCAGTATTTTCTGCGAAACAGAGAGATGCAATCTTTACAAAATGAAATTATTCAGCAAGGTGATCAAAAAATTACTCCCTGGGTAGATTTATCCACCAGTACAGTGGCAAATACTGAGTAAAGCTACAATCTTTCAAAAGATTAAAGTACTGGGAGTTAACCTCTAAATTAAATTCCTGTATAGACATATTTACTGCATCCTCAGTAGCTGTCTGTGGCTTGAGACGGTGTAGCATTCTTTAGGATCTGATTTTAGCAGGTGAATTCTCCTGAAGGGGTACGATCCTACAAGTAGAAAAGCTACAGGAGCATATCCTGTTAAACTCCAGGAAAAATACTACTATTCTGCCAAGAAATTTTAAAAATATGGGGATCTCCTAAACAGTTTGAAGGTGTTCACAAAATACATTTTCTTTTTAAACTGTATTTTCTTAATTCTATTCTTGAGAAAGCAAGATTCCCATTTTAAAATAAGTTCGAGTTAAACATTTCCAGTAACATATACTAATTTTAGGACTGACTCTGGAGTATACTGCCTTTTTTTTTCTCCCACCTTACGCTATAACTGAGGATGAGGAGACATAGTCCTCACAGGATGGTGAAGGTGATTCTCTGCACTGCCACATTGCTCAGAACTCAAGAAAAAATCTGAATCCAGTTTCAGATTCAGGACTGAATGTTACAATTTAATTTGACACTAGTGTGAGCCAAACGCTCCTATTCATTATGATGAGTCAATCTATATATTTACTGGTCAGCTGGATGTTACACTGGAGAAATGTATTCATCTGCAAGCACAGTTGCAAGAGTATGTGTTCCACATTTTTTCACTTCACTTGTGAAGTTTGTCTTCATATGCTGTATGGGAGCCTCACTGGAATTATTTTCCGATATTCTGTTAACTATTATTATTTATATATTTTGATTTTATTCTACAGTTTCAAAGTTGCTTCCATAATCTTGCTGAAATACTTCATCCATTAATATTAATTTTTTCTTACTGAGAAAGTTAATAACAATAGATAGGAAGATATAAAAATTTAATAGTCTTTTCAAGACTTAATGATGCAAATCAGCCAATGCATCTGTGCATATTAATTCAAAGCAATCCTACAGTTATGAAAACAAAAACCTGTTTTTCTAAATCAATGGTAAATGCAATTAACTGAATTTTAAGGGAAATTGTACTGTTAGTTATTTTATTAAACAATTCATGAAACAATGCTAAGGTATTCAGTGGTTGTAAACATCTGGTGTTTATGCTTCTTCTGCAGTCCCACAGACAAGTAGTTATTTTCCAGGTGTCATGGAGAAAAAAATTGGTTAATCACCCAGTCAATTTAACCTAATGTTCTGCAACTGAGAGCTGCTGCTTCAAGTTTTGTGTGTGTACGCATACGGACGTGCATGTGTGCATGTAACTGTATTCTGAATCTCATTCCACTCCTTCTTACAAGGTGGAGAGCTCTAGGCTTTGGCAATGAAGTTGCATTGGTCCAGAGCAAAGACTCTGTGACACAGAAATGAACTTGAGGATATATGGGATGAAGGAACAGACTAAAGCATGTATTTAAGTTCTTTAGTGACACAGATCAGAGAGAGACAAAAAGACTGAACCGTGTTAAATCTCTTCTGTAGTTCACAATTGCCTAAAACATGCTGAAATGAAGACCTAGAATGGGAATAAGGTTTGGGAGAGCTGGATAATCTGGTCTGATACTCGTTAGTATAAGCAAAACCATTGCAGCCTTCCCTCTTAATTACTGGTGTCCTCACTGCTGAATATGGGGATATGTATACCAAAAGCCACAATTAGCACTTCTCAGTGTCTTTTTCTCAGTGCTGGATTTTTGCACAGTTCAGTTACTCATTTGAATCTCCTATAGACACCTACCATTCTGTTGTCTAGTTTAGCAGAGTGGGTAGATGCATGGAGCTACTGGGCTTAGGAACTACATTTTCTCCAGCTGACCTCTAAAGGATAGTTACTCTTCTGAAGTGATGCTACCTTTTCCTCACCTGATGTTGTGACCCAGAATTTGCAGCCCTGCATATAATTTAAGGATTATTATATCCAAATGTAGTCCTCTGGACTTCAGCTGCCCACCAATCTTCCTTTTTTTTTTTTTTTTTTCTGTATATAGTATGATTTTTGTTCTCTTGATAGGAAAAAATACATCTCACTTTAGTTGTGTTGTTTTTACATTATGTGTGTTTGTTATATTCTTTTTTTAACAGATTTTTTTTTTTCTGTCTTCTAAAGAATTCTGTGAAAAATATTTCTTGGCGGGTACTTTGCTTGCACAGGGAATATGCAGTGCTCTGAATTCCTTACAGATAATCAGAGTCTGGATTCTTAACAGATAATTAGCAGATCAAATTGTAGTGACAGGTAGGGGAGGAGGCAGGTAACCACAGGAGAAGGAGGAGAGGTAACACACCATCCAGGGACAGCTTGGCTCAGCTTGAACGGAGCGGGAGCCGGGAACAGCTCGTTACTGAGCATGCCCCATGGGTGACATTTCTGCGGGCCCTCAAGAAGGTCACCTCCATAACTGTTTCTTGATATTATGTTAATTGCAGTGTTCCAAATGCTGTTTTTTAGGCACAGTTGGCACGCTAATTATTAAAAATACTTATTGAGGGGACCTTTTGGTCCAACCAAATTTTTAGGATCACAGTGGCTAAATCATAGTCCAATTGTACAAACTTAAGGAAACTACTATACTTGCTCAACTTGACATATCTTATAGACAGAAGTCAGTAGAAAACTTTGTAATACAGTGTATTTCTACACAACCCCTGGGAGAAGCAGAAGCGTTGTGTTAATCCCAGGTCTGAACCTGTGGTCATGGCCAGGCTTTTCCCACACCTACAGTTAGCACTAGCAGTGATCACCCTATTAACGCTCTGGGGAGCAAAGACAGACAGATGAGGAAGGTGCGAGAGTCACTGTGCTGATTAAACAAGGTGCCAGTGACACGCAGTCTCAGCATAACCCTTAGCAGATGTTGGGGTTTAGTGCTATTCTGCTCTCACCACCACGCTACGTGGACAACATCTGTCCTGCCCATTGTAGAGTAGGAGGAAAGAGTAGGTTTGATCCCTGAGCCATCTTCCTTCATCTGCATTGCCCAATGCAGAGAGCAGCCACAGGCTGCTTACAAAACTGATGTAGCATGTGAAGGTTGGACCATCCTGGAAAGCATCCCACAGCTATCTATACACCTGGCTTTGGTCTTGGGGCAGGACTATGAGGGCATATGGGATGTGTGGGGCATACAGCTATACGTTATCAGCAGCCTACAGTGTAAGGCAGGCAGATCTTGATGTCCAGTACAGTCAGAGACAAGGAACCACAGTCCTTAAACGACATAGTCCTCTTGTGGTAAGCATCTAATTTAAACGTCATTGCTACATCTCTTCAGTAATAAAATGAACATGTGGCATCTGGCTGCCCAGGATAATAGAAATTCTGAATACAGACCCCTGTTTAAACAGCAAAGGGCAGAAATCAAGCTTGCAAAGCCTTTGAATGAAAATATAAAGTCTATTAGCAAACTTGGATCTAATGATTCTTTCTCATAGTCTGACATTAATAGTGTTAGCATGTTGAAATTCAAGACGTATTATGATATTGCCCTTCTCCTTTTTCTCCCTCAAAAATGCTCTAATGGCCTTTAAAACTAGCATAATCAAGCCATGATTCTGTTGTCAACAGTCTAGAATAAATCTTGCTCTCTGGCATTTAGTTATTAGGTAACATAGTCACGTTTCTTTCAACTGGGCTGTGAACACAGAATAAATGGCTTGTGATGTTTAGCACTCTTGGTTAAAATCCCATTTTTATGGTTCAAGAAAAGTGCTATGACCCATGCACTGCAACTACTGATTTATCTGCACGGCAGCTTGGGTACCAAACCAGTTTTAAAATACTTCTGAAAACATCAAATGTGTTATGATTTGAAAACATCAAATATGTTTTGACTTATAAACAAACAACAATAAAATAACACTGTTGAGTTTCTGGCAAATGCAAAAATTCAGAGAAATTCCTTAGTAAAAACTGAATGCAAATATGTTTGTCATCTTAAAGGTACCTTGCTTGAGAGAGAATTTGTAAACAGTATGAAAAAACTATCATATAGTAATGTCAAGGAGCAAGTTCAGACACTCAGAGATCTGAAAATGTCGAAGATAATTAAATATTTAAATGATTTTTCCCCTAAAAATTCTGAAAAACCTCCCTAGTGAGCTCACACTATGGAAAGGGCTAGGAACATATTTACACTCTTGGCTACATCACTGTAACCAGTTTAACCCACATCAGGCCAACTGCAATGCTGGCATGTGGTCCTGCAATGTGGACTGATTCCCAGTTCCAACCTGGTTTTGGATGCCTGCTCTGCTGTTGTTTTGATATTTTTTCCAAATTACAGAGCACACGAAGCTAAGCTGTCTCACCTGCAGAACTGCCACTCTGAAAATTTCTCACCTGTGATGCAAAGGAGGGTTACTCCTCATCCAGATTTTCCCGACTCCTAAAATTTTCTGCTGTATTAATTTTGCTTAGATAGGTTTGAACATTTGTTCAGGAATAAAGATTGAAGTTGAGCAGATATGAGCCCTCCCCCACCAGTCCCAGCACAGGACCATACCCTTCTACTGTATAACTAAATTCACGGACTTCCCTCTGCTCCATCGCACTCTGAGTCCTTTTTTATTCAGTGGGAAATGCATTCCTAAGGAAATGTATTTCATAACAGAAAGTTAGTTTGGGAAGTGAAAACTGTCTGCTGTAGATATGTGGAAAAACTAATTTAGAGCTGTCTTGGGTATCTTTAACAAGACAGAATTTTACAGAAACTGCAGGAAATCTCACCTAGATTATTTAATCAGTGAAATTTTATGTCTCCAAAAATGGAGATTTCACAGCTTTCTGAGCAACTAGTGCAGTGTCTTACTATGCTTATAGTGAATGATTTTTTTCCTTATCAAGTCAGAATTTCCCATATTCCAAGTTGTGTCCATTGTCTCACATTCTTCTACTTAGATTATTTAATCTAGGTTTGTAGAGTCCAAATCAAAGTACATGGGCTACAAGAACTTCTTTCTAAAGCCATGCTTTCCAGCAAAGACCGAATAACTACTTTCTATTACTAGAGTTGTAATTCCTTTCTCTTCTTTATACCTCCCCTGATGATCTAGAGGGTTCACCTTCCTCAACAACTATTCACTCTTAAAGGAGACAGATGTGGTGGTGGGGAGAAGTTACAAAGCATCCCATCGTCTGCTTTACTTAAACCTGTGGTTAGTCCCTGACTGCACTATAAGAATGGTGAGGAGCTGCTCTGTCTCTACTCCCGTACCCAAGAGGCTTCAAAGGAGACAGGGCTTTGACCTTGCCCATATGCTGGCCAGTAAACCCAGCTGCCTGAGCTGGCATTCCTCCAGGAACAGAGGGATTCTACACTGCCCGAATTCAAGGTCATGTCCAGTAAATTAAAACTATTTGTCAGTGATATAGTCATGCAACAAAAGCTCACTCACAGTGGGTGTTCCAAAACTTTCCTTTAAAACAACACAAAGTTGCTAAATCAGAAGTATTTAATAATACTGTGTTGCTCTGGGGAGGAATTTGGGTGTCCAAAGTACTGCTGAAACAAAGTGAGAAACCTGAACAATAATGTTGCAAGGCTTTAATTTACAGGTAGAAATTGCCTGTTTAACCTTTCCCCCCCCTCCCCCGGTCTTGTTAAAATATTAACTACAATCTATTACAACAATTTATACAGGGTATTCTATAGAATCCTGGAGCTATTGAATCACGTAGCTTGGAAGGGACTTCCAGAGGTCATCAGTCCAACCTCGTGCTCAGAGAAGTTCTAGTTAGGGCAAGCTGTTCAGGGCCCTGTACAGTGAAATTTTATGTGACTCCAAAAATGGAGATTTCACAGCTTTCTGAGCAACCAGTGCAATGTCTTACCATGCTCATAGTGAAAGATTTTTTCCTTATCAAGTCAGAGTTTCCCATATTCCAAGTTGTGTCCATTGTCTCACATTCTTCTACAGTACCCTTCTGACCTCTATCTTCTCTATACCCTCCTCTCAGGGAGCTGCTAAACAGCAGAAATTATATATTTCCTGAGTCTCCTATTTTTAAGACTAAACAGATCTTGTTTTCTCAGATTGTCCTTGTATGCCACAAGCTCCAGCCCTCTAAACATCTTAATGCCCCTCTGCTAGACTTTCTCTGATCTATCCGTGGCCCTCTTGTACCGCAGAGCCCAAGGATGGACACAGTACTTGAAGAGGTCCCATGAGTGCTAAGTAGAGATGAATAATCAGTTTCCTTGGCCTGAAGGCTACAGTCTTACTGATACACAGCTGGGCTTCTTTGCTGCAGGAGCACATTGCTGACTCATGTTGAAAATATGAAATTAACCTACACTTCCAAACCAAACTGTCTAAATAATTCCAGACAGATATTAAAGATATTTCTATGGAATTTTCAGGTTTTTTTCTGCTTCAGAAAGCAAGAATAACAAATGGGTTTTGAAATTTCTTGGGAATAAAAGTGGGATTTCCCATGAAATCTATTAAATAAACTTTTCAAAGTTTCCAGTCTGCAATAATTAAAGAACAGTAAATAGGAAAATAGGACAGATATCACTTCAAACACCTCTTTGAATTGTGATGTCCCAGTATATATGTTTTTTCTTAACCTGAATGCTTAAGGATGTGTCATTGTTTCTAAACTGAAGCGATGTCTTCCCAAAGCTTCTACTTGAAGCATATCAGCTTGTAGAGCAATATTTTTAGGTCAAAAGGATTTTTATGCAACAGAAGCATACACATCCTGCCATGACATATTCATGGAAATATTTTCTTGATACTATACTTTTTACAATGTTGTTAGTGCAATCAACCCTTCTATTCACCCAGAATGATGTGCAGCATATTTTATTAAATCAGCTACCAGAGCTACAGTGTACAGGAAACAAAAGTGTATGAACACAATATGGAGTAGATACATAGTTTTAACAAGTGTATAACTACACATACAAGCCACACCACTGGGTAATATATAGATATTGAACCACAAAGTCATACAGGAATAGGTCACAGAGATTCCCTTCTCTTTCTTGAGTATCTATACAAATAGGAAGCACAATGCTAAAGCAAGTACTTTGGTGCTACAGGAGGCACTGTCAAAGCACTGTACACCTCCTGAGTCCAAACAGGCAGTTCTGGGGATTACACAAGATTGCCCCATTCTTCTGTATATGTGTTGCTACTTGAAGTACGAAGTTGAAGGAAAACTTCCTCTATCACATGCAATGACTGATGTTTATTTGTTTTCTTTACATCACTATTGTCATCATAGTCTGAAAATAAAAAGAATATATTTCTGAGTCTCAGTTTCTTAGGAATATAAAACAATTATGCAAATAGCAGATCTAGGTTTTTTTAGACTATGCATTGTTGTTGATACTGAAGCTATGAATGAAAGGGACATTTATTAGAGTGACACCGTTTTTCTGGTGATTCAGGGTGGGATTTATCTTATCTCACCTTGTCCATTAAAGCATGAAATGTGCGATCTAAAATAATTGTGCGGTCTAAGAATAAACATTTCTATTGGTCCTGGAAGGTACCTAGAGAACTTATCTTACAGTACAACCCTAACGTTTTCTGTCTAATGTTACCTGAAGTGCATTCTGTCCACAGTTGTCTGGATGAGTTTGTCATCTGACACTGATCACTTGT
This sequence comes from Cariama cristata, assembly GCF_000690535.1. NCBI lineage: Eukaryota > Metazoa > Chordata > Aves > Cariamiformes > Cariamidae > Cariama > Cariama cristata. Next base: position 29,235 of record NW_009633893.1, read on the forward strand.
TGATAACTTTGAGTAAATTAACGAATTCTGTAGTGTTTACGCTACCCTCACCTACTTTTTTCATGACAGTCTCTGTCCATAAGAGTAAATATTAATGGTGGTGGACTGTTTGCAAATGTTTCTTAGAAAAGGTATTTCTCAGTGATTGTCACTGTGGGAATTGTGTCCAAAGAGGAAAAACTAGAAGGAGCAGGAAACAAAGCAAGCCTCCTGTGAAAGCAGAGCTTTATTTGTCTACACAACAGTAATAATAAAGTCTGGAGATTTCTTTCTAAATGTTTTTGCTAACCAACTATGACTTCCTTTCTGGTCGGTAACCCTGGTGAGGCAATTGGGTTATAGAACCTGTGATTTAAAGTGAATCAGATCCAAAAAGACAAAGACATGTATGTCTGATTCCCTTCTACACTTTCCTTACTCTTCAACGAACCTGAAGAATCATTGCCTAGTTCTTTATCATTAAATAGTTTGCACATCCAAGTGGAGAATGGATTCATTACCAGCTGATCTTCAAGTCCCTTAGTGTGATATCTGAGCAGTTCCCTCTCTGACAAAGAAGTTGAATTGGACTCATGAGAAGGTGAACTTGTGACAGATTTCCATCCTGCTGAGAAGTTTTGATGAACCTTCTCTCCCTTTCAGGAACACAGTAGTTCTCAAAGTATGGAAAGCCATTTCTCCTAGGCATAACAGAGTCTTACCTTGGGTCAGCACCAGCCTTTGTCAGCTCATTCATCTTCAGTTTCTTTCCTAATTACTTCATCTAAGGTTGTTGTATTTGGCAGGTATCTCAGGAGGAAGTCTACGTGAGTCTGACTATCAGGCTCTTCTAACTGTGGCCTTCAGCTCCTTTCATCTCTGGTGATTTGAATCTCAGTCCTCCATCTGTTAAATATGGTTAAGGCGTTTTCTCACACAGAAGGATTTATAAAGGCAGTGACATTACAATTTTGAGGTGGTTTTAGGTTCTTGCGACAATGGGAGCTATAGACATAAATTAGATAATGAATTGGATATACTGAAAAAAGCAACGTCTCGTACTAGGAAGACCTCAACACATCCTTATACATTAAAATAAAAATGGATGCTTGTTTTGAAGCTTGCATGCATTATAGCACGTAGTTCAAATAGAACCAGTGCTTTTTTATATTAGGAAAAAGTAGATGTGCCATATTATGGAAAATCAAGTGTACATTGATAAAGTCATGTGGAAATCTTACTGAATCATACATGTGAAATAGATTATGCCTTTAGGACATCAGAGTAGTAAAATTCATCTTCAGTTTCCAAGAACTCACGTATCCATTGCATTTTCTACAAAAATAGGCAGCTCCATTAAATCACATTATGATTTAAAGATATATAAGCCATACTAATTTATTACATGAAAAAGAGGACTACAATTGAGAGATTAATAATGGAAATCTGGGGTTACATAACCTTTGCCTTTGCCTCTTCCTCTCTTGTCCAAGTTGGTGAGAACTCTGTGTTCCTCCTCGGTCTCTGACAGTAACTCACAAGGTATCATGTACATTTTTATTTGGTGTTTCCCTTTTCTTCATTTTGTTTCATCCTAATGAAAAAAACAGTTTCTGCCTCCTCTCTCTCCTCAACACTTTTCACTAACGTTTAGACCTTTTACTTACTTCAGGTGACTTGGATATCATCCAAGCAGGATATAGGCTGGTAAGGTACAGTCCAGATGAGCCTTTTCATTAGCTGTTAAGTGCTGCTTCCAAGTTGCTTTAAGGGTATTTCTTCTAATCACAAATGGAATATGTTGGCTGTACATCTCTCTCAATTCCTCCTCACAATGAAATTAAGGCAAGAAACAAATTTGACCTGGTTCCATCAGTAGCAAGGGGGTCTGGTATACCATACTTCTGGTTTTGCTTCCAGTTTTGGAAGCAAATTTCTTTATAGCATCTTTTCTCAAAGACTAGGTTACTTTCTTATGATGGTTTACATATTCTCTTCCAGACAGGTATCTGATGTGCAGGTGGTCCTCTCAGCACACTGACTTTGCTACTACAATTAACTTGTCTAAAATTAATTCCATACCAAAATATTTTGGAATAATGCATCTCAGAAGAATTTATTTCTCACTCATCTTGTAAAAGCTGCCAGACAGAGTCCAATCTGTCTTTGAATTTATGAGCAGCTAGGGGGCATCCATTAGCTTTTGATACCCAAGCAGTTGCCAGGTGTTTGTTATTTTGCTGTCTCCTCTGCAGGGGTACTTATCAGGTGGCAAAACAGGTATTTATCTGCAAGGCATGTAGCATTTCGTTACGTATGTTTTTCTGCAGTCTAACAGCAAAAAAACTCTCACAGTCTCTGTGTACCAAGCCAGTGCTATAGGATAAAGTATGCATTTGTTTTACAGATGATCAACTTATGACAGAAATCAAGCAGATGTTAGAACTCCAAATACTGAATCTGTGGCAATTGCTTTCAAAAATACATAGGGCAGAAAGCTTATAAACCAAAGTAGGCATTACTCAAGGGCGAGAACGTTTACACTAAGACACAATTTGTGAGTGAAACTTAAAAAACTAAAAGTATTTTACTTATATCAGTGTGTGAGATAATTCATAATATTATAATCTGAGTATGGGAGAAACCATCCTTAAAGCAATGTGGTGATTGCTGTCGACTTATATTCTAAATTGGGCATTTGTTTTCTCTTTTTCTTCACATTTAAACTTCTATATCAGCTTTGATTTCCTTGAAAGAGCCATTAAACTCGTTGGTGGAAGCTCACACTTGCACTTCTGCAGAGAACAGGTCATCTCATCAGGAGGAAACTGAGGTTTGTACATGAAGACTCAGTTTGCTGGATCTGATCAGAGAAACAACTCGAGAATCTAAACTCAAAAAGGGGAAATGCACACTGATTAATAAGGTCACAATTTTATCGTCAGTAGGAATATTTCACTCTAGTCACTGATTTAGACTTCATTCTACTAATCATCATGTGAACTTCTGTTCCATGTGGCTAATAACAGCAGGAAATCTTTATTCCCTTTCTCTCAGACTAATTGTTAAGAAAAGTCATATTTTCTTACCAGAAAGGTAGTAGAAGAAAAAAAAAAGAGCCTTTTGATTTTTTTCACTTTGCTTTAATTTCCCTTCTCTTTCCAAAACAAGAATGAAATTAGCATTGATTCTTTAAATGAGAACTGACTTGTGTTGAGTTTCTTGTTCTCGTTGCTTAGCAGCAGCAATACAAGCATATGGGTGTATCTCCTTCCAGGGCACTTTTACTGATATTTGATCTCTTCAGGGTATTTTCCACAATGACGAGATAATGTTGAATCTGATGTTCTTAAAAAAACCCAAACCTGAAGCTCAACCTCTATTTCCTAGTTTAACTGTAAAGTGGTTAACGAGAAGGACAGACAAATACCTGTAAAGTAATGCCTGGCTTGCATGAGAAATGCATATCCATTGGTGGCAATGTATCCTCAACTCATTAACTGCACATCACTTTCTTCTGTGCCTTGTTTTATACAAGAAAGGCCAGTTTCATAAACTGAAATCATCTGAGCATCTGAGAAGATTAGGAATTAAGTATGTAACTATTTTTTCTTCAATATCTACCATTAAGTGATTGAAGTTATAAGTGACTAACAGTTCTATTTGTTGTTAAAGTCTAAATCCCTAAAACACTGGGGAATTCAGATCTGGTATCTGGTCTTTGCATATCTGCTATAAGGGTATGCCTGCAAAGATGACATTAAATCAATATGTGTTCTCCATGATTTTCTGGACTTTGAGACGTATTGATATCCAGAGTCTAGCCAGTGCAGATCACAGAAGATTTGCTACACCCCCTTGATCCTCACAGATCAGCTGCTCTAGTGGATTTGGTAGAGGAAGAAATGTCAGATTTGCTAGAGCAGTTGAACAGTGCTGAAAGATTACCTCGATTAGGGAAACTTTTGAATGCTTATAAGCAGAACTGAAGATTATTGTGCTCAGATCAAATGACAAAAAAATCAACCTTAGTAAGAATAGGATCTGCTCCTAAATATAGAAGAACTAGCTCAGAGGAAAAAAAAATCGCACATATTTTTAGAGTTGTTGTGGGACTTTCAGAATGCAAAAAAGAAAAAAGGGGAAAGAAAAGACCCAGTTCTCAGAAAAAAAGAAACAAAAAATTGCAATTATGTATAAAATTGTATGTCATATGCAGGAAAAGATACTTAGGCAACTAACTAAATGAGTTTGTTGCAGCAGTGATGGTGATATGCAGGCTTGTGAACAGCAGTATATTAATGTTGGATATAATGTGAGACTACTGTAGGTCCTATATGGACATAAATATTGAAGTATTTTAATGGACCATTAAGTTAAAAGGACCACATATGTCCATTTAAAAATTAAATTGTTAAAATTTTTACATTCTTCTAAACTTTAAAAAAACTCAGTTATTTCAAAGATTAAAAAAAATAGTTGTTTTGTCATAGGTTGAGATGCTTTTCCAGTAATTTCAGTTGTGATCCTTCAGGAGGCCAAGTCTGGCTAGTTTTTGAAGACAGGAAGTAGTTAGAAGAATGATCTATTCAGTTCTTCTATTTTTAAAATTATTATCTTTCTCAGCCCTTCTAAACGACTCCTGTTTTTTCCAAGATTTAAACACAAGTTTAAATTCCATTGACTGAGCTAGTCTGCAGATTTTTATGGGCAAAGGCCCCTCACTGCCAGCCCTGTGTATCCAAAATTCTGCATTACTAAGTCTGACAAAATGGATTCATTTGATTGTCTAAATATTTTAAGTCACTAGGAAAAATATTTCAGACACTTGTAAATGAAAAAAGGTAGTGCACTGGAGAGCAATATTATGCTGTGGTTATTACTTTGTCTGGAAAAAAATCAGTATAAATGGCATGAATCTGTAAGAAGTAGAATAAGAAACACATTTAAGACTAGATGATGATTATCTGCCTATCAGTCATGTATATTCATATGCATTCTCTGGTATGTTAAAGATTTTATGGACTAGCTCAGGTCCACCCTGATGGATGGTTTGTGGCAGAGGAAGCAAACAAATGTACTTGTATTTACCATTAATGCCATTATAAATATTTCAGAAGGCTGAACACTTCTAGTTTGTTTTGGAGCAATTTTCCTAACTTTGTTTAAATCTTATTTTAACCCATGCAAAACGACTTCCCTGTCTAGTTATGGTAAATAAATACTGTTTCTGTGAGCAAAACATTTGTTAACTTGATCTTTTGTACCTAAAAATTGAACTTGTTACCCAAACCCGGCCTTTGCAAAGATGCTCTGCAAATGAAAGTAAATTGCACACTAAGACTAAAAGCATTGGCCCATGTTAGATTTTTCTGCCTGTTAATTCACTTTTTTCTTGATTGTTAGACCAATACCTTATGTATTGTTTCTGCATTTCTGTTTCTAAGATGACTTAGAACTAGAGTTGCTGTAAGCCATTTTCCAAAGCTATGAACTTTCCCAACTGGTAACTTTCTTAGCTGAGCTTGCTTGGAATAGTGTATAAGTATTCAATTCTAATTGACCTTCTGCACAAAGCTACCTTCTTTTCCATATCAAAAGATGACAGGCTGATCACTGCAGTATTTGGTTAGATCAAGGAGAAGGCCTTGCGTAGTCACTTTTAGCCAGAATGTATAATGAAGGCTTCCTTCAGCTCCAGTTCAAACATAAACTGAATGCTTCCCAGGGTCAAGGCTCCTGTGTTGCAAAAGTCTGTCCTGGATGTGAGCTAAGGAAGCTGAGAAACTCATGAGTCTGGCCAATTAGTCTGGCAGGAGTAATCATTGACATCAGTCATACAATGTCTCTGCTTTCATGATTCATACTTTCAACCCACAATCTACGAGGTGCCATGCTGAGTCCTGCTATCACATCATTATTTTTTTGAAAAGAGGAAATAAAGAAAAAAAGTAAGTGAGGTAAGGAGTTTGTATCAGAAAGAACAACTATTTGGAACTAAAATGAAATGCATTATTCCCAGTTAGTTGCCTTTCCTACAAAGCATCAATTGACTAAAAACTACTAGTAAGTAAATCATTGTTCTGAGTACTCAAGTATTTTATATAGGCTAATCTCTTTGTTAGATGGACATATGAAGACTGCAAGTTGGATAATTTTGTTAAAGCACTATATTATTGGAATTCAGTCTGTGCCATAAACGTTTTGTTTTTCACTAGTCTTTGGGGTAATTCCACCTTCAGAGAGAGACCCTACCTCTCCACACACATCTACCAAAATAAAGTCAATGTGCAGAAGTCACGTGTTTTTTGCACTTTCCCACAAATGTGACTGTTTCCTAGAGTTTGGGGATTTTTTGTTTTATTCTTCTCTAATTCATGGCATGGGAGCTTCTCAACAGCCATGTTCAAAACATATTCTTTAAATGGAATGTTATAAAGATGCAGGAGAATTCTTATTCCATTTTAATCAAAGCATAGCTATTCCGAAGTAATTTCCAAACACAAAGCAGTTATTGCAAAGCAAAAAGAAACAGTTTGCTAAAAGAGTCTGGGACAGCGTCTTTAGGTATGGCAAGTATACTTAAGGTATGGAAATGTATGGTTTCCAAGATAAGCTCTTGCGATTTGTGGGTTTTTTTTAGCATATCATGGCAGTATATTCACACAGGCAAAAGTAACAGTAGTTTAATTCAGAAAAACTGAGTAATAGCAACTCATTTTTATTTGGTGGCCACACATGAAATCTCTGTTGGTTCAACAGCCATGGTTACCAGTCTTGAAAATTGCTGGCTTACAGACAGATCCAAGAAGAGCATTTTCTTTTTAACAGAGTACTTAATACTGTCCTACTGTCTATAATTGAGAAATTAGAGTTATGATTTCAATTTCAGGACCTATGCCTGCTGCATTTCTTCAAAGAGAGTATTTTGTCTCTGTAGGTTTCATAAAACGTGTTATAGCCCATAATAAGCTTTTATGGACAACAGTTGCTGAATCATTCAATATCTTTAGTTACACGGTGTCTCCTTATCTCCTTTGACAACTCTTCGTTGTGATAAAATGTGTGGAAATAAACATATACAGTGAATGCCTATCCTAATTTGTCAGCCTTAAATGAATCCTATTCACTATCAGTTTCTTTGTAATTAAAGTGGGCACATTGTTATTGGAAATAATAGCTTAGTTGGTAATTTTTATTGATTACCAACATATATTAGAAAGAGATAAATGACTAACCTAATTGTTTGTGGATTATTGTTTCCTGTGCACTCATTATGCTGGGTCACACTGAAATAAGGGATACATTTCTCAAAGAGAACAAATATTGCTTTTTATTAGCTGAGCTAAACACTTCTGAATGCCAACAGAAAAACATATGCAGGTCTTCATGTATATACAGTCGAAGACTCAAGAGCAGGAGCAGAGTTGTAGTCCCAAAAATACTGAGACGTATCAGGAGGACACATTTCCCAGTTAAAGGATGAGTAATAGAACCAAAGAATCGTTTAGGTTGGAAGGGACACTTGAAATCATCTGACCCAACCCCTGACTCAAAGCAGGGTGAACTTCAGTGTTTGGTCAAGTTGCTTGGGTTGCTGCCTTTTCAACATCTCCAAGAATGGAGGTTCTGCAGTCTTTCTGGGTAACCTGCTGTAGCAAACTCACGGTGAGTTTTATTTCTTAATATTTAGGAGGAATTTCTTTTATGGTTGTTACTTCTCCAAATGGAATTTGACTTTATGTTCTCCATAACTACCCAATATGTAGTTGAAGACAGCAGTAAGATGATTAACCTTCTTTTCTTGCAGCTAAACAAACCCCACTCCCTTAGTGTCTCCTCACACATCCTGTGCTGCAGCACACTGACCAACTTGGTGGCCCTCCATGGGTCAGTCTCCTGTTTGTCTGCTTTGTGCTGGAATGACTCCAAACTGGACATAGTGCTCCAGATGCAGACTCATAAATGGCAGACAGAAGGGAATAACCATTTTGCTTCATCCACTGACCATGCTGTTGTTAATGCTTGCTCTTCGTTTCAATTTACATATACTTATTTTGCAAGTAATAAGGTTATTTAGCCTCTTTTAGACATGATAATGGTGAACTCAAGCTCTCTGTCTGTTCTGGTTTTGGCTGGGATAAAGTTAGTTTTCTTCACAGTAGCTGATATGGGGCTATATTTTGGATTTGTGCTGGAAACAGTGCTGATAACCCAGGGATGTTTCAGTCACTGCTGAGCAGGGCTTACCCAGAGCCAAGGCCTTTTCTGCCTCTCACCCCACCCCACCAGCGAGGAGACTGGGGGGGCACAGGGAGTTGGGAGGGGACACAGCCGGGACAACTGACCCCAACTGACCAAAGGGATATTCTATACTGTATGACGTCATGCTCAGCATGTCAAGCCAGGGGAAGAAAAAGGAAGGAGGAGACTTTTGGAGTGATCACATTTTGTCTTCCCAAGTAATGGTTACGCATGATGGAGCCCTGCTTTCCTCGGGCTGGCTGAACACCGACCTGCCCATGGGAAGTGGGGAATGAATTCCCTGTTTTGCTTTGCTTGCATGCACGGCTTTTGCTTTACCTAGTAAACTGTCTTCATCTCAACCCATGTGTTCCCTCACTTTTACTCTTCCAATTCTCTCCCTCATCCTGACGCCGGGGGAGTGAGCGAGCAACTGTGTCATGCTTAGTTGCCGGCTGGAGTTAAATCACAACACTGGCCATAGCAATTCAGCTTTTAACTCTGTTTCCAAACTAAAATTAGTCTGGGTCACAGTGTTCTCAGATTCTTTTCTCATAAGTATGTCTGTACATCCCTAGATACCAAGAGTATGTTAGCCAAATGGTCACTCATTTATCACAATGAAACTAATTTTGCAAAGTTTAGAAGTAGTTCTCAAAAATAGCTCTTATCTTTCCCTCTGCTTCTATAAAAGGATTAGATTTTGAATCTAATGTGTGCTGTGTGATATGATGTGAACTTTAGGATATTCAAAGCAAAACTCAAAATTTTCAGGTCAGGTCCTCTTTTAGCAGGAACTTAAGTGATCTGAACGATCACTCTCCTTTCAAAGAAATTTTAGCATTCCTTGCAGGAGCCCTCTAATAGGGTCTTTAGGACACACAGTGTATGTGAAAGCAGACATTTGCTACCTTGAAGAGGGTAAAAATTATGTCCAGGTGCTGTGCACAGTAGCAATGAACTGTGAATCCACCAATGCTCAGCTGAAAAGGAAAAAGAAGTAATGCTAACAATTAGGAAAATTAACAGAATTCCTCCTCTCCCTGCTTAACTTTGAAAGCACATACAACTTCTGAAAACTTATGTAAAAGGAGGAAGAAGGAGAGTGCCAGCCCAGGAAAAAAAAAAGAAAGTGGTAGTTGAAATACTCATCTGTGATGTAGATAAGAGGTTAAGCAAAAGAAGGTTAAATTCTCTCCTTTGCTAATTTGAAGCAAGGATTCAGAAGGTGTGGGAATGTCCTAGTCAGCAAGTTTGGTATTGCCTGGTTTCTCTTTTTCTCATGTTGGACCTAAATTTTGTACCTAAATTTTGTACAAATAATTAAAAATTCATTTTGCCAGAGGAGAGACAGAAGTGCGTTGACTGCATAGTGTACTAATTCTGCCTGGGATAGGTAAGAGGTGCAACATCAGGTCACAACTTGCTTTGGTTTGAAGTCTCAGTCTTGGGACTGTACTTATTTTATGTTTGAAATGTTCCACTGTAAACCTGAGAAATATTGTTGATAAAAATGTCTTGAAACTAATTTGTGTTCGCCAACAATTTTAGTTCTGACAAGTCACTATTTTCTAACTGAATTTTTTTTTTTTTTTTAGAAAAAACAGCCCCATTCCTTTTAACAAAATTTACTTCTGAAAGGGTCCTACCTTTGATGCCTGTGTTGCAGTCATTCCAGAGGAGTAAAGTTACATGTAGCTTGGACTTGCCTCCGCATAGAGGAAAAGTCCAAACAAGAGGCATAGTGATGGATATATCAGTAGTTTATAGCCCAGAGAAACCACTGTGTCACAAGAGTGAAGGTATTCATACTCCTGAACTCTGCAGTTGAGAAGAGCAGTTGTGGATTGTTGCAATGGGAACACACTTAGCTTTATTTTTTCCTGAGAATTTCCTAGTTTGAGGATACACATTTCTGAGGGAACCAATCATGCTACCGATTTTGTTCTATCAGGAATATCAGACTTTTTTTATTGCTCCATGTGACTCACTTCCACTCTTAGGTTTGCATGTACCCTCTAGTATAAGAACTGCAGGTCTGCTTTATAATGATTATTTTAATTTAACATATGTATTACATATTTCATTTTTTATGTGAATATATATAGTATTTTCTTTGGGTTGTCATATAATTAAAGTATATTTTAAGTTTTGATAGTTGTGTTAGATAGAAGTAATTTAAAATATTGAACTATATCCATGTCAATTTCACTGCTTTTACCTGCAAATTTTTTTTATTCTTTCTCTGCAATGATATGACAATTAACCTTTTTCAAGTTTTGTAATGTCTAGAAAGTGCTGATCTATTTCATCTCTTACATTTCAAGTTCCTTTGAAATATCTTTCTACAGCTTTTTTTAATTCACACTAATGCAGAAGAATTTAGTTTAATTCTGTCACTTATATGATCACTAAAGCCATGATTTTTTTACTGATAGTAGTAAAGATTGGTTTATTCAGTCCAGTTTTTGCAAAAGGATAAGAAAAATCTTGCAATATATCTGATCACTTCTGCTCCAGCTTTCTTTTATTAGTTTCATTATGCTTTCCATTTTCTGTCTTGTGTCCTGGAGAAGTAAAGTTAAAAAAAAAAATTAAAATGCAGACATTCTGAATACAGAGCCACTTCTTTTTTTTTTCCTAGTTTACTATGGCATCTAGAACGTAACTCTCCCGACTTCTCTGTTATTCAGTTGTTCAACCAAGCAAAACCAAGGGGAACAAAATAGTGTATTTTGAAACAGTATTTTACAGAGTCATCAAAATATGAGTTGGAAGGGACTTTTGGAGGTCACGTATTCCTGCCTCCTACTTTAAGCGGGACTGTTGCTCACCCTAGATCAGTTTGGCAGTGGCTTTGTCTAGCCAAATCCCAAACTCCAATCAATTTCCCTAATACCCATTTTTGAAGCTCCCAAGCTGGAATTTGTGATTGCTGCCCTTGTTATACCTCCTGATACTATGAAGAAGACACCAAAAATGGGTGCAACATTCCAGGTCCAACTTCACTAATGCCAAGGAGAGTAGGCTAACATTTCCCTCCAGTCTTCTACCGACACTTTGGTCATACTGTAACCCAGTATCTGACATGTGTCTTACAATAAGAGAGCGCTGTGGACTCAGCTCAGCTTGGTATCAGCTGTGATCCCCAAGTCCATTTCTGCAGAGCTGCTACTAATTTTGAAGTTTCTCAAGGTCCCCTGAACTGAAGCTCGATCAACTGAGATGTCACCCGCTCCCTCTAATTTAGTAACATGCACAAATTTTCTGAGAGTGCACATGGTCTCATTTCTTGATCATTGGTGGAGGTACAGAAAAAAAGTGTACATACAGCGTGGCCTATGCTCACAACAGTGCCATTATTCTGATCTCCTTCAACAGCCTGTAATCATTACCATTTTCACTTCCAGTTCATAAAATAACAACCAGGTCGGCTCCAGAGTAATTCATGTGCTAACTTCTGGTTCCCAAAATACCATCTTTTTTCATGTTTTGCAGCTAACTTTGTCTGATGTCTAAAGTTTATGAACATCCTCTCAGTTTCCTGCACGTTCACTAGTCCTTGGTGGGAACGAGTAGGGCTTCCACTACCAAAACTTCTCAGGGTATTGCCACATTGAATGGACAATCAAGAGGTTTTTATGAGCTGAACAGCAGTATGAAAAGGAGAGAGGTTTCCCAGAACAATGCCACTGTTGGCACTGTTCATAGAATCATAGAATAGTTTGGGTGGGAAGGGACCTTTAGAGGTCGTCTAGTCTACCCCCCCTGCCATAAGCAGGGACATCTTCAACTTGATCAGGTTGCTCAAAGCCCTGTCCAGCCTGACCTTGAATGTTTCCAGGGATGGAGGATCTGCCGCCTCTCTGGGCAACCTGTTCCAGTGTTTCACCACCCTCATTGTAAAAAAATGTCTTCTTTACATCTAGTCTGAAGCTACCCTCTTTTAGTTTAAAACCATTACCCCTTGTCCTATCACAACAGACCCTACTAAAAAGTTTGTCCCCATCTTTCTTATAAGGCCTATTTAAGTATTGAAAGCCCACAATAAGGTCTCCCTGGAGCCTTCTCTTCTCCAGGCTGAACAACCCCAACTCTCTCAGCCTGTCCTCACAGGAGAGGTGCTCCAGCCCTCTGATCATCTTCGTGGCCTCCTCTGGACTCACTCCAACAGGTCCATGTCCTTCTTGTGCTGAGGACCCCAGAGCTGAAGGCAGTACTGCAGGGGGGGTCTCACCAGAGCGGAGTAGAGGGGGAGAATCCCCTCCCTTGACCTGCTGGGCTCGCTGCTTGTGATGCAGCCCAGGATATGGTTGATTTTCTGGGCTGTGAACCCTGAAAACAAGCCATTGTTGTAGGCTCCCACTGTTGATTTATAAAAATTAGGAAAAGACTGTAGATCTGTACCAGATCTTTTGCTGCATCAGCTTAACACATCTACCAAGCAGAGGAAATTTCTGGAAAATAAATAACTTTATGCCTTGAATCTAGGATAGCTGTAAGTGCAGCAAATACTAAGTAAAAGGAAGAGTTTTATGGCAGTAAATTCTGGGAAAGATTTGAGCCTTTTTTCTTTTCCCTGGTTTACATGCACATCTACCTCTATTCATTGTATGGATGCCTTATGTAGGACTGAATATTCTGATACCATAAACAGTACTTAGAATTTTGTCTCTACAACTTGGAGCATTGCTGAGCACAAGTCCTTTCCTGGATGCAACTTCTAGGAAAGTGCCACCGAAAGCAGTGAAAGCACTTGCCTAGAAATCCTAACAATTGGACCAAAAGAAAAAAAATCTTACTGTTTATTACTTAACCTTTAGTCCTTTTCTAAAATATTTATTTATCAGGTAAAATAATATCTGTTCTTGAGCTGAACGTTTTTCCCCAGGCATGTGGTAAGAAACCTGTTCTCCTGGTGTTTTCTCTGAGGCCAGAATGTTCTCTTATAAACAAGGTAGGAGTGAATACCAGCTATGCTCTTTGGTACGACAGCATATGATGAACAATGGAGCTCAGGATGTAATTACGAATGTTCTTTTATCCCATATTATGTACTTCTAGCTTCTTACCTTTTGTATTTCAGTTGAAACTCAAAATCAAACACATAAATCAAATTGCTTGTATTCCCTGTTGACATTTTATTCCTAATATTCTAAATCAACTGTCGCCTAATTATTAGATTACTCTGCATTATCCTTAAATGATTGCACTCAAATACTTTTTTCTTAACAAGTATTTCACACGATTTTTTTTTTCTTAACCGTTTAGCCTAATTTGAAACATGAATAAAATTTTGCAGCAATTTAATCCAAAATTGAGGCTGATAAACTATTCAGGAATCTCCTGATTCATTATCTAGTTATGTCATCAATTAGGTAAGGCATGTCTGGTCTAGGAATTAAAACCACTGTTGCCTGCCGTATTGAGTGGAGAGTGTGAATGTTTGATTCATTGTGGAGTTACAGAGCAACTGAGGTTGGATGGCACCTCTGGGGATCATCTAGTCTAACCCCTGTTCAGAGTAGAGTCAGGTAGAGCAGTTCGACCCGGACTGTGTCCAGCTGGGGTCTGAGTATCTCCAAGGATGGAGACTCTACTGTCTGGCTGGGCAACCTCTTGCAGTGTTTGACCACAATCACAGTAAAAAAACCTTATTGTTATCTTAAAATTGAATTGCCCATAATTCAGTTTGTACCTATTGCCTCTTGCCCTGTCACTGGGTACCACTGAGAAGAATCTGGCTCTGTTTCTGGACTCCTTTGCATCTGTGTTTTATATACATTGATAAGATCCCCCCCCGTCTTCTACATTTTTTTACGCTGTGAAAACCAAAGGCATGTGCTATTGGATGAATGGAGGCAGAAGACAAATAATATCCTGTACTGCAAATACAGTACTTAATTTACAAGTATCTTGCCCACAATACACATTCACTTACACAAACATAACCTTGGAAGTCCTGATAGCTAAAGCAGAGGATATTTCTTTTTGAAAACTGAGGTCCCTGGATTTGTTTAGTTGGACCTCATGGCTCTACCTTTTACTCTATGTCATCCTTCTCTATTTACCTTCTGTCTCTTGATTTACTATCATGGGTCCTCTCCTCTTTCCTGTACCTCCACAGGCATGTGGCACTGCAGGTTTCAGGGAATGGTACAAGACCTGAGGCCTGGAGTGACCCTGCCTCTCTCCTCTGTTCAGCTTCCTAGTATCACGCTACTAAGACATGATATTACTGTCACCTTTCTGCACCCTGTATTTAACAAATGGCAGCACTACAGGCCCATACAGCAGCTGAGAAATCCCTGTGTATTCTAGTCAATGCCATCCCATAAGACACCTTAGTTTGCTGTGCAGTGCTATTATAATGATAATAATAACATGGTTCAGAAGTTTTGATACCTGAAAAGATAAGACTGCATCAGTGAAGAGTTGCTCCCAAGCTAATTGCCTCCTCTTTTTGGTAGCAATTAATTAGCTTTGACAGAGCACTGTGTTTAGGAAACTTCAATAATTCTAGTTTTGAAGCTAGCTGAAGAATCTGTACATGATGCCGACATATCCTATATACATGTATCCTCTGTGTATCTTTCCATCTCTCCCTTGAAAAAAAAAAACTTCCACTTGCAGAATAGACTTATGCTACATACCTAGTCTGGAAAAACGGTGGCAGTAGTCCTGAGGTGGGGACGGTGACAAGTGCATAGCCTGTTCAGTTGTTTTGGGTCACTGGACAGGTTCTGCTGTTATGTGCTCCGTAGCATCTCCAGTGTCTTTGCTTTCCTTCCTCTGGGCCTGCTGCTTACAACCAGTGATGCAGGTTTGTTGGTGTTGCACAAAAGTCCCGTGTAACACACTAGATAAACTTTAAGAAATTAAGAAGATGCTTGTACATATTATTCTGAACAATTCTCAGAGAGTGTTTCTATAGTTATAGAAATTCCCCACCATCAGTGGAGATAAATGGGAGAAACACCATTAGCTTCAGGGGCTCTTTGTTTCTAGAAACCTTTTAAGCCTCAGAATCCAGTATGTTTTGAAAGAGAATTGTTTTTTTATTATTACACTATGATTGAAAACAAAACAGCAAAAAATCCCAGGGCATCAATACACTAAGCATTGTTCAGATTTATTGGGAAATAAGAGTCCTTGTCCCACAGGATTATTGTCTCTGATGCTAATCTGGCACAAAGATCCATCTCTTTCTGCCCTTGATGTGAAATGTTGATACTTCAGCTTTCTGGCAAGATCAATTCAAGTTGAGCCCTATACAGATACACACATCTGTGTAAACTGTTCTTTGTTTTGCTTTCTAGGATAATTAAGTAAAAACCTAATAGATGAGCACAATTACTCAAAATTAATCACTTTCAAGCTGGTTAAATCATGACAGATTAATTGCTTGTATCTATTGCTACATTAGGATTTTTTTTTATCAGCAGAAATAACGAAGTAGTTCTGGTTTTGTAAGTCATTGCTTTTTTTATAAGAAAACTGTAAATTTCTTTTATTATAATCAATTTTACCTTTCATTAATCTTTAAAAATAAGGTATTTTTCATTACATTTTGTATGGATGATGTTTGGCTTCTGTTATCCCAAGCAAATTATTAAATAACTTCATTATTCTGATACCATTTAACTTCTCTTTGAAAATACAGGGAATAAAATGCCACTCTGAGCAAAACAGACTGACATTAATACTGAACGCACTTTATGACAAAGAATAGGACTCAATTTGTAGAAGCAGCTCAGGAATTTGAATACATTATGATGTTATTTGATATAAGGAAGACATTTTTTACAATGGGGGTTGTGAAACCCTGGCACAGACTGCCCAGAGAGGTAGATGCCCCATCCCTGGAAACATTCAAGGTCAGGCTGGATGGGGCTCTGAGCAACCTGATCGAGTTGAAGATGTCCCTGCTTATTGGAGTTGGGGTTAGACTAGGTGACCTTTAAAGGTCCCTTCCAACACAAACTGTTTTATGGTTCTATGATTCTATTTCAAATCTCTGGTGACTAGATCTTACATTAATTATTTGAACAGTGAAGAAAGCAGTTTCTATGTATTACTAACATGTGAAAGTTCTGTTACTCCTTTGCTTTGAGCGATGTGAAGCTTGCTGTATAGGAACAGGTCTTACCTTACCCAAGAAGGTTTGAAGTCACCTCGATTTTAGCCATCCAAATGTTAAGCTTATAAATGATTCTGGTTATCTCTTTCTGTAATCATTAGAAAGGAAATGAGAGAGGCATTGCCAAAAAATGATCAATTCCACCCAGAAATCCATACTACGATCACATTAATTAATTATTCTTAGTGACCACAGTTATGTGAGATGAATGCAAACACTCGTTGCTAGTATCAAAAACTGCAAATAAGAAAGATGGTTGTCTGCTGAGCAGATCTGGTGAGGCTGGATAAGCAATCTGATATTCTGTCAAACTGGCATTACGTGGTAGTTTATTGTGTCTTTTGGATATTCAACTTAGAAAAGGAGGCATTGCCTTCTGGAGGCAGATCTCTCCCTGTTGGTTCTAAACAGATCCTGGACCTTTTAGTTTTGTTGTCTTGCTTTAGCATAGCTTACACTAAAAGAATGCCACTCATAAGATCTGGAAATTCTGCTGGCTATTCAAGTATTAATGTTGCTTCTGGGTTCAGGGCAATTCCTTATTGGCAGAAAACACTTAAGAGCTAGTATAACTACTTGAACTTGTGTTTTTCAAGACATGGCTTTACAATTTATGATTTCCATACTTTTTTAATGTCAAGAATCCCCACACCTCTCTAATACATGGAGTACTAAAAACTGATAGAAAAGCTAATTCAAATGGATGCTGCAGACCCTCTGCATTTTACTGCTATTGTGGCAAGGATGTACAATTATTACTAGGAAAAGAACAGTGCCGAGGAATAAGAAAAGGATATATCAGATGAGCATTAAAAATTCTCAGTTGAAGGTATCAGGATGCTGACCTAGAACAGATTGAGATTAATGATGAGTTGCTCTGCTATTGTATTGATCAGTGCCTGTGGCTATTTAGTAGATGATAAAACACACAACACTGATTAAGGTTACTGGCAAAAATGTTTTAGATGTTAGAGCTGCAGTACTAGTCTTAAAGCTCAAAAAAGCCTTTAATTAGGTGTATATAGTGGAATATAGGTATAAACACATACATATGCATGTTGAAAATAGTTCAGAACTACTGGCAAATGCATTGGTTTAGTAGTACAAAGTGATTCAGGTTTATTACAGGTCCTTTACCACTATTTCATCAAGCTGTCATGTAACTAGTAGATTATACAGTGACATTTACCATAAAATTACCAAAATACTATATACAGGGAAGACCAAGCATTTTAACTCTTACTTAGTGAAAGGAAGGATACTGAAATGTTTGTTATCTGAGAGATCAGGAGATCTCTTTCACAGTTAGAATCTTCCTGAGGGGAAAACCATAGATCTGAACTCATTAGTGACACAGTAGAAATTGCTGAAATGTTTAAGAGGTTGAAGAGAAACAAAGTAAAATAGGAAGGAGGCATAAAAAAATAAAGAACTAACTATAGTAACATTGCACATACTTTGGCAAAATATCATCAGGTTTGTAAGACATAATTACAACTTCCAGAAGTGACAGCAATTACATGAGAAATGAATGTCAGCTTTGTAGAATCTTCCAGGAAGAAACAATAGTGCTGGTGCAAGCATACAAACGTGTTCTGAATTTCCTAGGGATCAGTTTTCTCTAGTTTTCAGAGTTCCAGAAATGTGTATTCCATTCCTTCTTAGAGCAAACAGACTGTTGATGTGGTCCTGGTCAGAGCAATAATCTACCATACACAGAGTTCGTTCACAGACTGTATCAAAGCATGCAAGAAAAGGAACAGCTCAGGAGAGGTATATTCCACATGCAGAAGCTGTTTCCTAGTGTAAAATGTGGAACTGTAACCTTCTTAACTGGGTCACTTTTGTTCAGGCATCTTTACCATTCACTGAGATCCTGCAAGCAGGATATACAACTTAAATGTTCAAAGCAATTATTTATTGTCTCGTATACACAGCTGATAGCAAAGTCGTGCTACCAGGCTTAGCATTAATTTGCTCACTGGCCCTGATGAGACACCAGATGAGTTTCCGCTGGCCAGGCAGTCATCAGCTGGCTGCTGAAGTGCTGCCTCTTTGCTCCTTGCAGAGGGCTGATCCTCAGTCTTGCTAAGTGCCCATCTTCTGACTCTCTGTGGTTTTCTCTTAGGACTTTACTCCTCAAGAGAACTCATCAGTTGTTTTTCTGTTTTGTTTTGTTTTCTTGAATCTTTGAATCGGTAGCTGTTATTATCTCAACAATTTTACTTCTGAGTTTTTTCTTTTCTTGTCTTGCTTGGCTTTAACTTTTGTACTTCGTCACACCTCAGCAACAATTTTCTCTGACAGAACCCACCCAGCTGTGCTAAAACAAAACTGGGCTTTTGGTCACAGACGGATGAACCCCTTGGTCATGGGTTACAGGGTCTTATAAATTTGTGCTTCCCTGTCTGGTAGCTTGATCAAGGTCATGTGCATCTGGGTTGAGGACACATATATATTCCTGAAATTATCTCAGTTCCTTTCCAGCTTCCTGGTCCTAACTCCACCATGTTACATTCAGCCTGACAAAAATCCAGACAAACATCTACGATACTATTGTGTGATCACAGTAATCTAAATCATAGATGGATGAATAAAAATGTGATAAAAGGTGTTGTGTTTCTTTTGTGTTTGTGTTTTGTTTTTGTTTTTGTTTTTTTCCATACAGGGCATAGAAATGATAGAAGTCAAAATGAAAATATCAGCATCTGCTCTTCTTATTTCATTTCTTCTCTGTGTACACATTGAATAAATGTTTCTGCAAAAACATTAAGAATTTTTTAGGTTAGTCAATTCTACCTACCGAAATGAAGTAAAACTTATTTGTTTCTGCTGTGGAATGCTCAC
The DNA here is from genome assembly GCF_000690535.1 of Cariama cristata. Taxonomy (NCBI): domain Eukaryota; kingdom Metazoa; phylum Chordata; class Aves; order Cariamiformes; family Cariamidae; genus Cariama; species Cariama cristata. Next base: position 48,445 of record NW_009633893.1, read on the forward strand.
TGGGTTGTTTGACCAGTTCCCAAAATTTGACTGCAAATAAGAAGGAAGAAATAATGAAAGAGTAAAACTTCATAATTTTTGATCATAAAAGATAGTGGTTAAGACCAGGGTAGACAAGAACAGGCAATGTAAGAGTTTATGTTGTTATGCCTACATCTGAACTGTCCCCCTGAAGTCCCTATATATTCCCTGTGAGAAATCGTTTCATATAGGAGAGATTACTTGTGCCCTATAGCAAACATCTAAACTAAGATTAATTACATCCTAAACCGGCAGATGTAATTGCTAAACCACTCTCCATCATATTCAAAAGCCATGGCAGCCTGGTGAAGTCCCCAGTGACGGGAAAAAGGGAAACATTGCACCTATCTTTTAAAAGGATGAAAATGAGGACCCTGGGAACTACCAACCAGTCAACCTCACCTCTGTGCCCGGTAAAATCATGGAACAGATACTCCTTGAAGCTATTTCAAGGTATATGGAAGATAGGGAGGTGATCAGACACAATCAACATGGCAAGTTATGCCTGACTAATCCAGTGGCCTGCTGCAATGGAATGACTATGTGTTGGTAGACAATGGCAAAGTAACTGATGCCATCTACCTTGACTTCTGTAAGATTTTTGACACATTCCCCCGCAACATCCTTCTCTCTAAATTGAAGAGATATGGATTTGATGGATGGACTGTTAGATGGATAAGGAATTGGCTGGATGACCACATCCAAAGAGTAGCAGTCAATGGCATAATGTCCAAATGGAGATCAGTAACTAGTGGTGTCCCTCAGGGGTCCAAATTAGGACCAATACCATTCGATATCTAATGACAGAGACAGGGGGATTGAGTGCACCCTCAGCAAGTTTGTGGAAGACATCAAACTGAGTGGTGTAGTTGATACAATTGAGAGATTGGATGCCATCCAGAGGGACCTTGACAGCCTTGAGGAGTGGACCCATGCAAACCTCATGAAGTTCAAAAAGTCCAAGTGCAAGATCCTGCACCTTGGTTGAGGCAATCCCCATTATCAGTATAGACTGTGGGATGAATGGATAAGAATCAGCCCTGCAGAGAAGAACTTGGGGATACTAGTGAAAGAAAAATTGGACATGAGCAGGCAATGTGCACTCACAGCCCAGAAAGCCATTTGTATCCTGGGCTGCATCCAAAGCAGCATGACCTGCAAGTCTAGGAAGGGGATTCTGTCCCTCTACTCTGGTCTCATGAGACCCCACTTGGAGTACTGCATCCCACTCTGGGGCCACCAGCATGAGAAAGACATGAACTTGTCAGAGTGTGTCCAGGTGAGGGCCATGAAAATGGTCAGAGGGCTGGAACGCCTCTTCTATGAAGAAAGGCTGAGAGACTCGGGTTTGTTCTGTCTGGAGAACAGCAGAATCTGGGGAGACCTTATTGCGGCCTTTTGGTACTTTAAGTGGGCTTGTAAGAAAGGTGAAGAGAGACTTTTTATCAGAGTCTGTAGTGATAGGACAAGGGGCAATAGTTTTAAACTGAAAGAGGGTAGGTTTAGATTGGATATAAGGAAGAAATTTTTTAATGATGTGAGAGTGTTTGGACACTGGCACAGGTTACCCAGAGAAGCTGTGCATCCGCAACTTCCTTGCCATTGGAAGTGTTCAGGGTCAGGTTGGATGGGGTTTTGAGCAACCTGATCTGGTGGAAGGTGTGCCTGCCCATGGCAGGGGCGTTGAAACTCAATGATCTTTAAAGTCCCTTCCATCCCAATCCATTCTATGATTTTGTGATTCTAAATATGCCAGTTTCTCTTTGCTTAATGTAATTGAACTAAGTACTTCATATGGAGATCTGCAATATGGATGTCTAAAGCTAGGTGAATTGAATGCTGTCCATGGTATTTTTAATGATTAAATGAATAAGTTTGCTGTTGAAGAAGAGAAATTAACAAGGGAGTAGAAGAAAGAATTAACTATGGGACTCTTTTCAACACTTGAAAGTGCTGTTCAGGGAAGTGGAGACTTGGCATACATAGTTGTTTTATAATTTCTCTTTTTTTTCCAAGGGAACTTATGGGAAAAGTATTCTTTTTCAATAAAAAATGCTGCTGAAGTAATATAGCAAGACTGCAATGATTTTATTATAGAAAAGGGAAACATCGGAGGATGAGTAGCACTTTGTTAGCATTTAAAAATGTGACTTATGTAAATATGAAATAGATTTTGAGTGTTTTTTCCTGGAGGATGAAACACTACATAATACTTTAAAATGAAATAACATAACTAGTATTTTCTCCCACTTGAGGACTGTACAAATTGTTTTCACTAAATGAGGAAACTTTCACAACAAAAATCTTATTAGTAACAGCAAAACTGATTGGGAACTCTAGAAATGGTACTCAGTATTTGAAGCCTGCAGTTGCAGATTGAATACGGTGTATTTTAGACCGTATGATTTGTAGATGAGATTAGTAGGTATTGTCAAATCCTTTGTAACTGAGATATCTTAATCTGAAAAATTGTTTTTAAAATAATGATAATAAAAGAATACAGGAAAAAGCACTCTCCATAGATTTATTTGAAATAATTAAAACCTTAACAATGGAAAGTGAGTTCATTGACCTAACGGTGTTTATTTACGCCAGAGTGTGGATATCAGCTTCTTGTTAAAAGCAAGTAGCATGTTGAACCAGAGATATTCTTCAAGGTAATTCCCAGGATTTCCTATCTTTACTAAAAGATATTGAAAGTTTGCACCTGTCTCGTCATGTCTGTTCTATGAGATTCTGTGCATGCATCTGAATACAAAGTCAAAACTTTTAGCTTTTAATAAAAAAGAGTTCTTGGTAATATGAGAGTCGTTCACCAGAACCTACCCTTCAATATCTTCAACTATTTGAAGATCTCACTTTTCTGAAGGACTATGTCATGAATTCCTCTGCATTTCATTGTGTCATTTGAGAGACTTTTCAGAGTTTACCCAATTGAGGATGCCAGCAATTTCTGCTGATGCTGCTGATGGCCAGTTCCCGTACAAATCCGCCTTTGGTGACTGCTGTTCTTATTTACTTTGCAACTGTTATGCTGAGCCTGCTAGGCAGCTGTATAGTTTCCTCCAGAAAAAAGAAAATCGACCATATGGGTGAATTCTTCAAAAAACCAAAAGATGGCACAAATTTCTTCATACCATGCTTCTCTTTTTCACTTCCATACTTACATACATATGCATATGTCTGTGGCTCGGGCATAAAGAGGGCATAAAGTGAAATGCAGGGGCCATGCTAATGTGGGGCAGTGATGATTAGGGAATCCTGAAGCCAGGAGTCAGTTTAGAGCTGCCGCACTCTTTATACCAGGGTAATGGCGTGTGACGAGGTTGCCTTCTTTCCTGTTCTATAGGTTAGGCTCTTCATCCCGCATCCTAAATTGAGAAACAGTGATTAAAATTCCAGTTTCAGCCTTAAACTCATTTTATATTATTTATCAATTAAGCAAAAGTAAACTAAAATTGGATAGCATTCTTGGAATCTCAGTGTGTTATAAATCCATTAACAACCCTGGGGATTAGAAAAGTGCATGCGGTGTTACTCAAGTACACCCACAGTATGGTTCAGTTATCCTGTCAGATACATAACCTACTGATATTCTTCAATTTAACCAACCCTTTACTGTTTAGCTACTACAGTTCCCCAAACTTGCAAAACAATACTAAGAAATAAAATATAGAAATGTTGATTTTTCATGAATTCTTTCCTGTTAAAACTCATTGTACACTTTCATTAAGTTCTTTAAGGTGTATCATCAGCATTTTCAGATCTTGTGTGTGTGATGCGGATACTAATCTTGTGTGTTCATTTTGTATTTCAATACACTTCCTCTAAATGCCATGTCAGACAGTGAGTGTTTATTGAAATTTTCATTTCAATGGAATTTTTTGTGAGAAAACAGAACAATACCATACAAATAAAAATATTGCCATACGGAGCAAGAAAAAGATAGCATTTAAACATGTAAGTTATTAAAAACCTTGATTGCTGAGCCAGAATAAAATAAAAAAAAAATAAATCTTGGTCTGTTAAAAATATAACGACAATGTAGTGTTAACCAATGAAGAAGCAATCATGATTCCTAAGTATATCAGGACATTTCAGATGTTTGTAATGAAAAAATCCTCAGATATCTCTGAAGCTTACCGTTGGTTTAGTTGTACATTTGTCAAAGTATTCTGTATTTTTTAAGATAGCATAAGAGATTTTGTACAGATCAACATCAAGTTGATGGAAATGTATTGTTCCTGGTTTTGTCTAGCCTTAAATTTCCTGGGCTGAGAACTGAAGTAGAAAAATTAAATACTGTAAAACTCATCCCTGACAAAACTGTTTCTTGTGTTTGTCTTGTGTGGCCCTTAACGTATCTGGAAATGTAGCAACTGTCATATTCTATCTGGACTTGACTCCACGATGAAGAATGGTAGGGGAAGAGTGAAATTATTTTCTCTCCTGCTCATATGAGCCATGTCTTGTCTTTGCTGTGTGTCTTGAGTAGTGTAGTGTGCATAGACATTGCAGTGTTATCTGTGCTGTCAAGTCAGCTTGGAGCTCCAGCTCACCCTTTAAGCTCAAACCTCCTGACTGTCCACATTGCCTACTTGGTAGCTCAAACTCTGTCTCTGGCATGGGGTGATCTGGGGTTGACTGATCTGGGTCCATGCCTGAGCATTCACAGTAGGCAGCCAGAGCATGGACATGGGCAGCTGAAGCCACGGGGGTCTCGCTGGAACAGGCAGAGCAGCAGAAGGCAGTGGAGGCAGCCGTGACATTGGGGCTGTGGGCTGGGAGTGGGAATTGCACACAAAAATGGTGAGAGGTGCTCCTTGTCCGCAGTCCTGGAAGAGCAGGGGGATCCAGTGCATCCCTGAAAGAAAGCTTTTGAAAACAGTTTTGAGTCATTAGGGACAATGTCTTTTTCCAGAATTTGTGCTCCTTGCCTCCTCACAGTGCGCTCCCAGTTAGATCCAGGATGGTAATTTCAGATCAGATTTAGTGTTTGCTTTTTGAACAAGTACACTAAGACATCTGTTATGTGAAGAGAAGAATTCAGCTAGGAGATTTTTCCATTCTTTCCCAGAGAAAAGTACCCACATATGGAAACCATACTGAACTACACTGAACCATCCTAAATTTTTAAAAAATAAAATAAAGAACGATTTCTGGTCATGAATTCTCCTACTGTTATGATTTCAAGTAAGGTACATTTTTTCTCCAATAATTAAGTTTTTAATTCTTATAGCACATCCATCAAATGTATTTACCTAAGTGTGCTATTAGAAGTGCTATATAATAGAACAGCAAAAGAATCAAGCCTGAGTTTCAGATTTTGAACTGCTCCAAATATAGCTTCTAATGCTTTTGTTACATTTTTACAGAAATTTTATATAGTAATTGAATTATCTGTGAACATTCTCTGTTAAACAGTGGGGTACTTATGTATATATTTGCTTTGAAGATTCATAAGAAGCAAATACTGGGGCTGCCAGCGTGTGGTAACATGTGACCATGCCAAGATCCTCACAGTAGTGGCATTTTTTCTCAGGAACTCCATCAATGATCCCAATTTTTGTTTTATGATAGAATTATGGAATCATAGAATCATTTAGTTTGGAAAAGACCCCTGAGATCACTGGGTCCAGCTGTAAACCTAGCACTGCCAAGTCCACCACTAAACTATGTCCCTCAGTGCCACGTCTACACATTTTTTAAATACCTCCAGGGATGATCACTCAGATATTTTAGAAATATCCTGACCAATATCCACAGGTTGTTTCATTGCTTTCTTAACCTCCAGATGACAACATAGATTACTCATGTATTTCAGCACTTTGTTGAACTGAGGCCATGAGAATGAGAAGACTAGAAACTGGATCTATGATGAAAATGTTAGATCTAGAAGAGGAGCCAATATAAGGTGACACCACAATTTCATATGTTCAAATAACTGCTGTCTGTTCGATTTATTAGAAGAGAGCCAGTGAGTTTGTGATGTGTTTAGTATATGTGAGTGTATCTAAATACCTCACTCATGTTCTCAAATCCTTGTTAGCTTTCCTTGTGTGTACTTTCTTGCATGGGAGAAGTGTACTGAAATTAAACAAATATGTGGCCTCAGAATGACTCAGAAAAAACAATTTTTCTTCATTTCAGCACTGGTTGTTTATGAAATATGCATGAGGCACAAAATCTGCAGCTGCAGATACACACACACTTAGCATCCTGCATCTGTTGATTAAAATCAAAACAAAACAACAGTACCAAGAATGATCAAAAACAACAAATGAAACTTTCCCTTCAAAAACTCTTAATTTAAATCTCGGTGGAATATTCAAAGCAATGTAATTTTTGAGTTGTTTTTTGTATGTTCTTTCTGGACCAACCACTGGAAATGAAGCTTTAGTAGCATCCTGTGACAAAGAGTTGTGTTCACTGTGTGTGACATTACCTAATCGTCTCCTTGCCATGACTTCGATAGCTTCAGTGACTTTGTGGCTTTGGTGACCGAGACAAGCAGAGCAGTTCTATGTGTGTACAAGTTGTGATGCTTTGCTTTCTAACTTGATGCCGTTTGGGGGGGGGAGGGGGAAAGTGTATTTATGATCAAAGCATGCAGGTGCAGCTCTCCAGGTTTGCCAAGATCCATGGCATTCATTGTTTACCAATATCATTCCATGATTACCCGGTACTGAATGTCAAGTTACACAAGAAGGACACTTCTCACTGCAACATCCTGGCTTCTCTACATTGGGAAGCTGGCAGGTAAGAAGAAATGAAGGGTTTGATGCTGTATAAACATCTAGGACATGCTGCATTGTAAAATTTTATTGATAATTAATGTAGTGATAGCGCTTAATGAGATTTAATATAAAAATTGTATGGCTATTTTTCAGATAGTTGAGTTTCAATGCAGGTTCTAGCAATCTGAGGTTGAAAATGTATTTTGCACATTTAATTATGTAATTTGTTTAAACAGTTGTCAGGGTGCCTAGAGCTTTTCATAAGGATATTTCCTACTTCTGCCCAAATTCAATTTCCTTTCTGCTATTCAAGAAATTCTAAGAAGATTAAGATGAGGTTAATCAGAACCTGAGCACTTAAGATATTATTTCTCTGGCAAGAAGAAACACAGAGAGATATTTTTACAAAAAGAATCAGAGAGAACAGAAGCCAGCAGCTTGTGTCAACTTTCACTGTGTCCTACAACCTTTGGTTTGGCTCCTCTTGTCCACTGCTGTACGTTTTTTCACTCAAGCGGTCTGATTCTGAACATAGTCAAAATAGATGCCACTAAAACCATAGATCACAATCATTCTGGCTATGGCATGATGGTATACATCTAAGAGGATGTTAATATTTCTAAAAACCTAGAACTTGACCGTTTCTATAGTACATTATTGCAATGTCAGTGCTTGTACCTTGGTCTTTTTTCATTTTGTGTACTTTGGGTGAAGGAAGTTGACTATGGGGAGATCTTGGAGGATGCAAGTAGACTTCTGTACATAGGCAAAGTCTATGAAATGGTTAAAAGTATCTAATGCTACTGTGGAAATCTGAGAGTGATATAGCCAGTTTTGTTTTTTTTTTTTCACTGTGATTTAAAAAAAAAAAAAATTAGTTCCATCTAATTTTATATGTGAAAGAATATCAGAAGCCAGACAATCCAACTATAACAGCTGTTTTTTTCTGTTCCAAAAATCTCACGTGGTCATATGGACTGAGAGTGGCAGTAACTTGAATTTTCAAAAAAAGCCTGTAGGAAATACGTGCTCACTATACTACTGAAGCTTGAGAGAACCTAACATCAGTTAAAGCTCCTGTGGAGGACTTGGAAGCCCCAAAGACATTTTATTTCTCTTTTCAAATAACTGTCTCCCTATATCAGAATATTTTACAGTAGAATTATAAGTCCAAAAAGCTTCTATCTTTACTTACATTTAAAATAGTAAAAGCATCTCGACAAGGTCTAGGAGCTCTGCTATTAAGTTGAATGATTTTAAGCTGGAACTCGATTCTGTCCAAACTCTTGTCATCACATCTTAAATAAACAGAATCATAAATCCTCATGGAGTTACAGTGTATGAGATTAACTTTAATTTTGTCGTCTTTGGTATATTTAATTTGCCAAAATAGTTGCACAGAGCTACAATGGGGTTTTTAATCAAGTAACTATATATTGGGTATCTGCAGTTTTCTCTGTAGGCTACCAAATGGATCAAAATGTTTCTGCCCATGAAAGGAATTAGGGCCTGAAAGACTCAATATTATGAATAAAATGTGTCATAGAAGGATCAAGGGCAGCATCACGACCCTATTTTATGTAATAGAAGTTTATTCTCAGATCTGTCAAGTGAAGCAGCTCCTAGAGACAACAATCAATGAGAAATTATTTCCAGATTTAAGGAAGTATTTTGTTTACTGTTATGACATCTGGGACTGCCACTAGAAATGACAGTTCTTAGCCAATGATTCAGCAGTTTTCTTTGCAACACACATTTTAACAGTCTTCTGCAGAATGCTGTCCTGAGATGTACTAGGTTTCTGACCAGGCTTGTGAAACTTGCTTCTTCGCGAAAGGCCAGATGAGGCGTTCACAAAGCTGGATGTTCACAAGGGACTATAACACCCTCTGCTCGAGTAATCTACTTCTTCTGTAGTCCATCAGTCTTTGCCTTAATTACTGTACTGAGATTAATTTTGATCTGTATTATTGGAAATACTGCACATGAGAACTCAAAGAAGGCTCACCCTTTGATATTTCATGACTCTCATCCCCTTTCATATGTATGTAGCAAAATGCTTTTTGTCCTAGATGCATTTCCACTTTGAAGTAGATGAGGACTTAACCCTTTCAGTCAACTACTAACAGAATGGAATTAAAATTGAAAAAATAAACTCTTTAAAAAATTTGTATTCAATCTAAATTGGAAATAACTTTTACTTTGATTTTATCCATTCAACGCCCCAAATATTTTAACTGAAACTTTTTAAACTAAATGTACTGTACAAACTGTATTACTTGTCCAATAAATATTTCTTTCAAAAATGCATATTTTTGAACTTTGGATCTCAATAAAGTAATTGTATTTTTTTTACAAATTTCTATTTTTTTTTTTACATCAGATCTATAAATACAAAGCTATCATTAAAAGTATTTTATATGTTAAATTACAAATTATGTCTATTGAATATGTATACAACTGTCTGTGTATATAAATTAAAAATAATACTGAAAATATTTATTAAAACTGAGGAAAGAGAAAAGCAATTAGAAATACCATAAATTTTGCAGTACAGTAAGCATGCCTTTTATCTCTGATAATATGTTGGAGTTTTCAAATCTTAGTAAATACAGGCTTTGATATTTATTTCTATGTTGGCTTACATTAAAATTCTATGAAACAGAACTTAATAGTTTTTAAAAAATGAAAATACTTTATTTTGAAATAAAGTTTGGCATGCAATGTCTTAATAAAATTTGAATTTCTACTATTTTTAATTTCTTCTATATTCTATTTTTATTCAATATTTTTTTCAGCAGTAGTGCATTTCAAATGGTAGCAGCCTGTCATATTAAATTCTGTCACAATCACGTATTATAACATCTTACAGAAACAGTAGATTTTCTTCCATCAGAACTGGAAAGGTTCCCTGGACAATCAGTGTAAATGCCTGATCACTTACTGCATTACAGGGTTCAATTTATAAATAGATTAAGCACATCTTTCCCAAACAAATCATACACTATTTGCTTTGCAATGAGACAGTTGGAAGCCTGGTATCTTGAACATGAGAATGAGTATTAATTTGAAGAACCATTGTTTTCAGTATTGTAGTGTTGGTATAGATTTCTTTTACTAAAATATCAATAATGTATTGCCCATATTGTATTTATTTTCTCATGGCTTAGTTAAGAAGTAATAAAAGCAGTACCAAAAGCTTAAAGTAGAAATTTCTTTGGAAGATATTCTGGAGGAAGACATGTTAGCAAAAATATAAAAGGTCAGAGAGGAATTTAAAGGACCTAATATTTAATATTGGACTTAGAAATAAAGAAGTTAAAAAAAAAACATTGATAGCTTCTTATCCTGGTGCAGAGAGTGAAGAGGATTGACACACCACTTCAGTACTGTTTTTACGACAGTTTAAAACCTTTTAAAGAACTTCCTTTCTGCATATAGCTGAATGCTCAGTCCAGCCTACGCCTACAGTAACGCGATGGCAAAGCTGCAAAGGAAAAAGGGACAAAAGGTGAGGAAATGTGAAAGCTGGGTTTGCAGCACGACTTTGCTGAGCATGCTGTGGTAATCGAATGATACAGAAGGATTGCACATACGGATATTTTTCATATGTTAGATAATGTCACCAGAATGGCAGGGAGACATTTTTAGCTCTCAGAGGCATTTTAATCTCTCCTCTTTCCCGCAGGCATTTTCTAACTCTAGTTTCTGCCTCCTACTTGCCAGACCTGGGCAACTGTTCTCCCTGGACTGCAACAGCAGCTATCAACTTGGATCCGGCATAATTGCTTGGATTTGATGCCACTCTCTTAGCCTGTCTTTGCTATAGGTCACGGAAGGAGATGGACTCGCAACTGGACACAATCTCTCTGCTTGCCCTAAGCTAGTGCCATCCCCTGGGCATTATACTTCTTGAATTTGTTGTAGACTCTTAAGTATCCACTGACGTTGGCGTAGTTCTGCAGTTCAGGAGACTGACCATTAGCAGCCTTCATCAATTAAAGTGGGCTAAAGTTGCCGTGGGAAGAAATCACCTAAATTCCAGAGAATGAAAACACTACCTGTGGAATTAACAGGACAAGGTTTATGCGGAGAGGTAACATATTTCACTTCATTTTAATAATGACTATTCTTTCTGCTCACATTCTTTGCCTTATTTTTACTTCTCAGACCACATAGAATACGGGGTCTACTTTTCAAGTCACCTAGGAATCACAAGCTCCAATTAGGTCCTTGACATCAGTTTAGGAAATTAGTGTTTTTGTAACAGGAAATAAATTTCTTTCCTTTCCTGGTGGCCTGTGTATGTGTCTGAAAGGGGAAGAGTGTTACTGGAATTTGTCCCTTCTTTGTTCAACCTACAGCCCATTCTACAACTCTGTCATTTGATTAGCTTGATCGAGGAGATTAAGGGCATTATAATTTGCCTCTTCTTGTGACTACTGACATCGAGGAATAAAGGACAGAGAGCTTGAAAGCAATTCTCACAACCCAAATTCAAACTTCTTCCTACGCCATAGGGCGGAAAATCAGTGACAGTGAGACTGAGCGTTTCTGAATCTTTTCCGGCTTGCTTTCACTGCTCCCCCAAAACCTGGGTATTTTCAGAGTACAGATGGAGGAAGTTAGATTGTTCTGGCTTTGCTCATTCAATATCCAGTTCTTTATGATGAAAAAGATTATTGAAGAAAGCTGTGATGTGTCAATGCACAGCAAAATTGCACTGAACTCAAGGATGAATGTGCACAAATCATGCATCTTCTTTTTCTATTGTAGCATTTATATATTATTTATGTCTGCACTGAGGAAAATTTAGATATTAATATGGTCTTTTTTAATGTCACTTAGTATTTCAGCATCTACTTTCCTGCTGCAGGCCACTAACAGCAAATTTTTATACATTCTCAGTCAGAAAGAGAACAATAACTAGATGACCTTCTGATCTTATCATAGCATATTGTCATTATGCTGTCCTGTGATCAAATATAAAGATAAAAATTTAAATGTGAAGATGTCTTGGACTTTCCTAGGGAGAAATAATAACAGAAGACATATTTGTGTGTCTGTCCTCACATTTTTGGCTTTTGGGCAAAGCAAGAATTTCAGAAAGAAACACTCCTCCATTTTAATTTAGTTCGTATGAAAATCACTTTCCATTTTGTTGGCTGCTGACTGTAGTCCTGTATAAGCATATTCAAATATTTTGCTTAGAAAACAATAGTGTACCAGACCATATATGATTCTGTGCTGAAATATTTCTCTTTTATCCAAATATGATTATGATCAAGCCACAAGATTGTTTAAACCTTCTTTCCTGAAATGGCCAACAAGACACAGGACCATGCTTTTAAACTCTGAGCAAAACAGGAATGTGGAAAACATAAATGTAAACATCAGAATTAGGAAATGACATCTAAGAAATGTCTAGGCCCTTCAACTGCAGCTGTTCCTCTCTTAGGACAGCGCAGTAATTTTACAATGCCTTGTAGAACACCCAATCCTGTATGGACTTTAAAGAATTAAAGATTCATTCCTTCTACATGTTCCCAGTAGAATTAAGAAGACCTACATCTCTTATCCATCCCTTCAAGGCCAGATGGAGTAGCTATGGAGCTTGAATAAGAATTTCTTATACAGCTGCATGAATAATTCGTTCTTTGATCCCTGACCAAACTAAAAAAAAGTGTTGGGTTTGTATCATATCAAACACTTTTTTCCTGCTTGGGAAAACAATAAAACATAGCTGGGGGCTTGATCTAGGTAGCTCACTCCACCAAAACCAAGATTTTTTCTATTTTAAATTTCTTAAAGACTTTGTTATTAATATAAAACCAATAAACTTTAAATTAGATGTTTTAGACTAAAAAAATGAAATAGCTTCACTGTCAAAGCAACTTCCTTAAACAGTTTAAACTGTGACTAAATTCAGCATACCTCTGGACATACATTCAAGTCAACGTTAAATGAATTTTTTGAAATCCTGAATTTGCTTTTTTCCTAACTCTTGTTCATAATCCTTTATGTAACACTCTGAGGATTGTAAAGCTTTCAATAGATAAATTTAGATGTGAATGATCTAACTACAGGATGGTTTATTAGCCAATCAGAACCTGGATAGGGAGTAGAGTGCATGAGAATCTGGTGAGTACCTTGGGTTGAGAAAAAGTCAGTACAGAAAGGTGCCTTATTATGCAACACTCTTTTCAGGAGAAAAGAGTAAGATGAAGTCCAGCAAGGCATTTTGGCACATAAATAGAGTTCAAACTTAAACTTCCCAGAAATTGTTTAGGTTTTATTTCCATTTTACTTCCTTCTTTAAAGGCCTTCCTTACCAACTTTAGTCCAGTAATCACATTGGCATCTCTCATGGAAACCTTTCAGTAGACCTGCCAGCTTTCCCTTGGTCAATCATTTCTTTACCATCCTTCCTAGGGCTATTTTTCGGTAAAGCAGCTAACAAGTAAATTTGCCCTCTAACTCCTTTGTCCGTCCTGTTATTTCATTTGGCAAATTTCTCAAGTGCTCCAGTCTATTCTAGCCTTCTAACTTTGGCTGTCCTAACACTGTCCCAACTCCCTATCTATTTCTCAGCTGATCTACTTCCCTTGGAGAGATCCTGCAGACACTGAAATTATACACCTGATGCCACTGTCCATTTGTCAGGCTAATGCACTTGTCCTATCACAGCTTAGCCATCTTATTTTAAATAAGAGTCAGATACGAGAAAGTTTATAATGTCACAGAAATGCTTTAACAGCAGGACAAAATAGAATTAATCTAAGTGTAAAGAAGGCTGGATTATAAAAAAAGCTACAGTGTTAAAGACAGTGATATATTAAGTGGGGATTGCAGCATTTAGCAGTCTAAAAGAAACATACAGAGCAACTACATTTATTTTGGATATTTCACCTGTGATGTTTTCTGAATTTATCAGGAAACATAACCGTGCAGATCTGCTGTTCGTGACCAGTTCTCTTTCTTTCCTTTTTCTGTTTGAATCGTTAGATCATTTCTTTCATGTTATTTTTAACTCCTTTGTAATTTTTTTTTATAGTTACTGAAGATATGACTAAAGTTCATTGAACACCCATGAGAATCTCTTTCTGGTAGGCACTGTCACATATGACATTGTCTGTTAGACTTTGTAAAGTTGACACAAAGTTCCCTAGTGTCTGTATAGATGATGTAATTGAATTAATTACTTATAGCAAGCTGCTCATGAGAGGGATATAAAGTAAGAAATGTCAAACCTTTGCCAGGAGAAAGAAGATATTATTGGTAAAAAGAGAGTTTGCTTTATGCCCAGTGGCAAATCTGGGGATAGTCTTCATGTTTTATGTCAGAGTTGTCTTTTGGTCTGACAAAATTGAGTATATACTGTGGTGGTTAAACTGAGATAATATTCCAAAGGTTACTAATGATAGTATCAACTGTAAAGACATATGAGTGAATAGGTAATTTCTAAAGAGTTGTGTGTGTTTCTATTTTGATTGATTATTCTCTTTTCCCCCTCAGTTCTTGTTATCCACAAGGTGGATAGCAATTGGAATATCCACCAGAATAATTCCATCAAGTGTCTTAAGATGACATTGGGTACACAAAGCAGCATCATCCAAGAGTCAAGATAAAAACTCTGTTGGATTCAAACCAGTTGGATCTAACTAGCAGATGAGCATGACCAAAAGAAGGAACAAAGGAAGGGACACCCCTCTATCACACAGACTGTATTTAATTAAACGTGCAAAATGTGTTTTGATCTTACATTTTCTTCAGAGATGTTTGGAGGAAATAGAAGGAAAAAAAGAAAGAGGCTTTTTTTGCAACATATTCTAGCCTGAAATTACTCTTCATCTTACATTTCATAGAATCATAAAATGGTTTAGGTTGGAACAAAACTTTAAAGATCATCTAGTCCAACGTCCCTACCTGTGGCAGGGACGTCCATCACTAGACGACATTGCTCAAAGCCCCATCTAACTTGACCTTGAACGCTTCCAGGGAGGGGGCATCCACAACTTCTGTGGGCAACCTGTTCCAGTGCCTCACCACCCTCATAGTAAAGAATTTCTTCCTTATACCAAATCTAAAACCACCCTCTTTGAGTTTAAAACCCTTGCTCTGTCACTACAGTCCTTAGTAAGAAATTTTTCTCTGTCTTGAACAGAACAGAACAGAACAGAACAGAATAGAATAGCACAGCACAGCATAGCATACTCTGGTTGGAAGGGACCTACGACAATCATCTAG
>NW_009633894.1:0-9428 GCF_000690535.1 Cariama cristata
CAGCCTGGAGAAGAGAAGGCTCTGGGGAGACCTTAGAGCAGCCTTCCAGTACCTAAAGAGGGACCTACAAGAAAGCTGGGGAGGGACTTTTTACAAGGGCATGTACTGACACGACAAGGGGCAATGGCTTTAAACTGAAAGAGGGTAGACTAAGATTAGTTATCAGGAAGAAATTCTTCACAGTGAGGGTGGTGAGGCACTGGAACGGGTTGCTTAGAGAAGCTGTGGTTGTCCCATCCCTGGAAGTGTTCAAGGCCAAGCTGGATGGAGCTTTGAGTAACCTGCTCTGGTGGAAGGTGTCCATGGCAGGGGGGGGAGAACTAGATGATCTCTAAGGTCCCTTCCAACCAAACCATTCTATGATTACTTCGTTTAAGTAGCTCTAGTTAGAGGAAATGCATTTAGTATCACATTTTTAATATATTTAACTATAAACACTATAAAAATTTTGCAACTCTCAAGAATCAAGAGTAAAAACATGTAATCCTACATTTTATATTCCCACATCCACACCCATTGCAGATTACAGGAGGAACGTCTCAACAACACAGCCCTTCAATTTATCACAGATAGGTTTATGAGCTTTAAACATCACCTTGTTACAAAGGATTGCTACCTTCTAACATCCTCAGGGCATACTGTCTACTCTTGTCCCAACAGCCTGTAGTCCCATTGATAGCATTAACAAAGATAAAGCCTCCCTCATCGTTTTCACCTTCGCCAAACTTTACATGATAAAAATATTACTTTGATGGCTTACTAATTTTAAATCTGTAAAGTATCTTCTGAAAAATTAAAATATAACATCCAGAAAGTGTTCTGAAAGACTGAGGACGAACTCATACTTCCGTGAAAGATCAAAAAGAGTACCAGCCTCTTCCCACAGGAAAGATGCTCCAGTCCCTTAATAATCTTTGTCGTCCTTTGCTGAACTCACTCCCCTAAGTCCATACCTACCTTGTACCTGAGAACCTATAATGAGACACAGTGCTCCACATGTGGCCTCACCAGGACTGAGCAGAAGAGAAAGATGAACTCCCCTTGACATGCTGGCAACACTCTTCCTAATGTAGCCCAGGGAGGCACTGGTCTTATTGGTCATGAGGATGCCCTGCTGGCTCATGGATGGCTTGCTGTCCAAAGGACCCCTAGGTCCTTCCCTACAGAGCTCCTTACCAGGTAGTCACCCCCCAGTGTGCACTGGCATACACAGCTACTACTCTCCAGAGGCAGGACTTTGCATTTTCCCTTTGCTCAGCCTCATGAGAAACCTCTGTCCAGTTCTTCATCCTCTCCAAGTTCCTCTGAACGGTAGCACAAATATCTAATGCATGTGCCACACCTCCCTATTTTGTATCATCTGCAAACTTGCTGAGGGTTAACTCTGCCCCACTGTCCAGGGCTTTAAAGATGACGTTAAGCAGTACAGGCCCCAGTATTGAACCCTGGGGTACAAGAATAATGGTTTCCTCCAAACAGCCTTTGTGCCACTAATCACAACCCTGTTGTGCTGGGCCTGGCCACTCAGCCAGTTTTTGAATCACCTCATCATTCACGTCTCCACATATACTTTGTCAGCTTCTCTATGAGGATGTCATGGAAGACAATGCCAAAAGCCTTACTGAAGTCAAGATACACACTATACATTGCCCTCCATTCATCTACCAAGCTAGTCAGCTCATTGTAGAGGGCTATTAGCTCAGAGCCATAGAATGCTTCAGGTTGGAAGGGACCTTTCAGGGTCATCTAGTCCAATCCCCTTGCAATGAGGAGGGACATCTTCAACTCGATCAGGTTGCTCAGAGCCCCATCCAGCCTGGCCTTGAACACTTCCGATGGGACATCTACCACTTCTCTGGGCAAACTGCTCAAATGTTTCACCACTCTCATTGTGAAAAACTTCTTTCTTATATCTAGTATACCTGCCTTTGGTTTGAAATCATTACCCTTTGTCCTGTCACAACAGGCCTTGCTAAAAAGGCTGTCCCCATCTTTCTTTCAAGCCCCCTTGAAGTATTGAAAGGCGGTGATAACGTCTCCCCGAAGCACTCTCTTCCCCAGGCTGAAAAACTCCAAGTCTCTCAGCCTGTCTCTATAGGAAAGGTGCTCCAGCCTTCTGATCATCTTCGTGGCCTCCTCTCGACTCGCTCCAACAGGTCCATGTCCTTCCTGTGCTGAGGACCCCAGAACTGAAGGTAGTACTGCAGGGGGGGGTCTCACCAACCCAGGATACAGTTGTCCTTCTCAGCTGCCATCGTACATTGCCAGTTCATTTCCAGCTTTTCATCTACCAGTACCCCCATGTCCTTCTCCATGTGGCTGATCTCTATCCCTTCATCCCCCAGCCTGTATTGATACTGGGGGTTGCGCTGACCCAGGTGCACAACCGTGCACTTGGCCTTGTTGGACCCCACAAGGTTCACATAGGTCAACTTCTCAAGCTTGTACAGGTCCCTCCAAACAACATCCCATCCCTCAGGTGTGTCAACTGTACCACTCAGCTTGGTGTCATCTGCAAACTTGCTGAGGGTGCACTCCATCCCACTGCCAGTCTCAGATATTGAACAGTACTGGTACCAGTATGGACCCCTGAAGGACACCACTGATCTCCATCTGGCCATTGAGTCGTTGACCACTACCCTCTGGATGTGACCATCCAACCCCTTTG
Source organism: Cariama cristata (assembly GCF_000690535.1). Taxonomy (NCBI): domain Eukaryota; kingdom Metazoa; phylum Chordata; class Aves; order Cariamiformes; family Cariamidae; genus Cariama; species Cariama cristata. The sequence continues at coordinate 2,669 of NW_009633894.1, forward strand.
TTATCCAGTGAACAGTCCACACGTCAAATCCATTTCTCTCCAATTTAGAGAGAAGGATGTTGTGGGTGACCATGTCAAAGGCCTTACAGAAACACAGAGAGATGACATCTGTAGCTCTTCCCCTTGTTCACTGATGCAGTCACCCCACCATAGAAGGCCACTACGTTGGTCAGGCAGGGCTTGCCCTCGGTGAAGCCATGCCGGCTGTCTCAAATCCCCTCCATGTGCCTTAGCATAGCTTCTAGGAGGGTCTGTTCCATGACCTTCCCAGGCACAGAGGGGAGGCTGACGGGTCAGTAGTTCCCAGGGTCCTCCTTTCTACCCTTTTTAAAAATGGGTGCAGTATTTCCCTTTTTCCAGTTACCAGGGACTTCACCTGACTGCCCTGACTTTTCAAGTATCATGGAGCGGCTTGGCAACTGCATCAGCCAGTTCCCCCCGGGCACTGGGATGCATCTCATCAGGTCCCATAGACTTGTGTATGTTCAGGTTCCTCAGGTGGTCTCAAACCTGATCTTCAATTACAGTGGGAGGAACCTTGCCCCCCAGGCCCCGCTATGTGGTCCGTTGACTCCAGAGGTGTGAGGTGAGAGGTTGCCAGTGAAGACTGAGGCAAAAAAATTATTAAGTACTTCAGTCTTCTCCTTGTCTGTTGTTACCAGCTTCCCAATTTGGATCATCAGAGAGGGTATGCTTCATGTAATCTTTCTTTTCTGGCTGACATACATACAGAAGCCCTTCTTATTATTCTTTATGTCCCTCGCCAAGTTCAGCTCCAGCTGTGCCTTGGCCTTCCTGACCCCATCCCTACACAACCAGGCAGTGTCCCTATGTTCTCCCCAGGATACCAGTCCCTGCTTCCACTGCCTGTGCCTTTTCTTCTTGCCCTTTAGTTTGACCAGCAGGTCGTGACTCAGCCATGCTGAACTTTTCCCTTCCTGGCCTGATTTCTTACACCTGGGGATCGAGAGCTCTTGCACTCTGTGGAAAGCGTCCTTAAAGATCTGACAGCTCTGTTCTGCTCCCTTGTCCCTGAGGGCAGTTTCCCAGGCACTACTGACAAACTCCTTGAACAGCTGGAATTCTTTCCTGAAATTCAGGGTCCTGACTATAGGCCTTCACATGACCCTTATCCTTTAGGGCTGTGAACTCCATGACTGCATGATCAGTGCAGCCAAAGCTGTCTGCAATCCTGACATCGCCAATGAGCTCACTTACACTGGTGACCGTTAGGTCCAATATCACAACTCCTCTGGTAGTAAGGCTGTCTATTACCTGGCTTAAGAAGCTATCCTCTATGCACTCTGGGAGTCTCCTGGAGCTCGTGATTGCCTCAGCCATTCTGACTGCTCCCACTCACCTTCCTGTCCTCCACATTTTTGCAGTTTCCAGCATCAGTTGCTGTACCACCTTCCCATGGACTGAAGTGAAGCTGATCAGCCTGTAGTTCCCTGGATCCTCCTTCTTACCCTTCCTGATGACAGGATTGACGTTTCCTCTCTTCTAGCACTCAAGAGCCTCTCCCAATGACTGTGAGACCTCTTGCAGGTAAAAAGGAACAATGCGCTCTGCACTCATGGGAGCATCCTGTCAAGCCACATGGATTTACGTGTATCCTATTTCAGTGTTCCCAACCTAACCTGATCCCTTCGCCACTGAGGGTGGAGAAAAATGCACAGCAGAACTTTAAGATGACAAGGACATGAGATCAGAGACCGTCCCCACCCAATTTTAAGAGCATGCTGTTTAACTTGTCTAGCAAGTATTTAGCTGGCAGAGGAAAGACAGTCCCACAGGTATTGAACAGATCCAGCTTCAGGGAGGTCTCTTGAAGTTTCTCCCTAGCACAGAAAGCTGTCTTCAATATTTAAGACAGGTTTCATTACTGTTGGCGAGATACATTTGGTAACACTACTTGTCTGAACTATCAGAATAAATAAAAACAGCTTTGGTTTTTCATAATGTCCTAGTATGAAGAAATAGAGAAAAATGGTGACATCACTGTAACAAGGAAAAGGCTGGTCAGTAAAATAGTAAATTAGCCAAAACACTTACAATCTAAAAACTTAATTTCCTAAAAGATTGTTGCTTTTGGCCATCTTATGGATTTATAATATGATTAAATACATCCAACCTAAGTGGAGCTGACCAAAATTTTATAGGAAAAGCAAATTTTAAAATAACGCTAAAAATTAGGAAAAAAACCCTGACAGCTCAACCCATCTCACCAGAAGCTAGAGACAAGGAAAAATAGTTCTGCATTTTCAGCTTCTATACTTTCATGCTCCTATATTATTTTACAGGAAGCACTTTCTGTGACACTGGGTATTTCAGAGATTGTCAGAAGATGACTGAAATAAAAGGCAATATAAACTCAAACAGCTAGGAATACTTGAAGCTTGTGAATGAAGCAGTAGTTATTAACAGGGAAAAAAATAAGGAAGCTTCAAGCCATGAATTCCCAAAGTTAGAAGGGAGATATGAATTCAAATTTCTTGGTGCTCCCTAAAGACCAGTTTAGAAATACAATCTATTGATTTGCACAGAGAAACCCATGAACAGAATAAATGTTAAAAGCACATGGATATATATACATTCATTGTTTTCAGGAAAGCCTAAAATTAGCATGTATGCATATCTAAGTGGCACATGCCTATGAACTTCTACCTAATGCCTCACAGATTGTTATTACCTTAAGTACAGCACACCATAAACTACATTGTGGACCTCAGCTCCACCCCTCAGCTACACACTTGTTTGACAACCCACCCTCACCTTGTCACCATAATTTTTAGTATAATAATACAGTAAGTATACTATAGTGTTGTTATGACAGTAGAAAAAATAAAAGGTTATCTACTATTCAATATCTCAAGTTTCTTGCTACTGCTGCTGCTCTGCTTCCTTGGTAATGAGCGACAGCAAGTATATCAAATCCTTATTAAGTCAGGAAGACCAACGAAACATATATATGAATTTCAGAGGGGTCCAATCAGCAAGTCTGTATGACACCTTAGAAAAGAGTGACCATCTAACAAGAAGGGAAAGGAGATACACAGTTTTCTAGGAGGGAATTAAAACAATGTTTACTATCAGAGATATGCTAAAAAACAACTGTACTGCATTTCACGGCAACAAAAAGAGAAAGCTATTTCCCAAAGCCAATTATTTTTTTTCCTGAGGAAGTATCATCAGCAGTCAAAGTTCTCACTTAAACAGAGCAACTCTTGAATAACCAAGCTACAGAATAAACCCACCCTTCAGTTCTCCCATCTTGGGCCAGCTTCAAATGTTTATTTCACCTATTTAACATCAGTCATAGAAAAACTACAAAGTTTTGCACTGAATTAGGCAAAGAAAATAAATCCACAAGTGCGAGCCATCAGACTACAGTCTCTCTTCTTCATAAACGCTCAGGATTTTTCTCAAAAAAATCTCTAGTCAAGAGTAGTACTAATTTGAAGAAAAGTTGGTAAGTGGAAGCTTTAAACGATACATTTGTTTAAACCCTATTGTCGTGGTTTAACTCCAGCCAGCCACCAAGCACCATGCAGTCGCTCACTCAATCCTCCCTCCCCTCACCCCGCCATGGGATGGGGACGAGAATCGGAAAAAGGTAAAACTTGTGGGTTGAGATAAGAACAGTTTAATAATTGAAATAAAATATTATTATTATTGTAATAATAATGAGTTTAATGAAAACAGAGCTAACAAAGAGAGAGGAACAAAACCCAAGAAAAACAAGTGATGAACAATGCATCACCCACTGACCGATGCCCATCCCATCCCTGAGCTGTGATCAGCCCCTCCCAGGCAACTCCCCCAGTTTATATACTGGTCATGACGTTCTATGGTATGGAACATCCCTTTGGCAAGTTTGGGTCAGCTGTCCTGGCCACGCTCCCTTCCAGCTTCTTATGCACCTCCTCACTGGCAGAGCATGGGAAACTGAAAAATTCTTAACTTAGGGTAACCACTACTTAGCAACAACTAAAACATCCCTGTGTTATCAACGTTATTCTCACACTAAATCCAAAACACAGCACTGTACCAGCTACTAAGCAGAAAATTAACTCTATTCCAGCTGAAACCAGGACAGCTATACATCTCAATTTTCATTCCCCTTTTAAAGACACAGTTTAATAGAGATCTTCCTCTGAGATTCATTTAGTTTGAACAAAGCAAAATAAGCTATTTTCAAGTTATTTTGCCATCCAAAATGTGCATGTTAATAAAACAGAAAATAATTTTCAAACCCTAACACAACCTTTACAGAGTTTTTGAAAACAGAAGCATTTCTACTGATGAAATTGCTGCAAAAGCATGACAACTACTTGAACTAAAGATTATTTATTCCTTTCTTTTCTCTCTATGTAAATGCACAGCCACAACAACAGAATAAGCCTAAATCTTTACAACCAACCTTTTAACATTTTGAAGGGGAAGTGTGCATATTGCCTCGCTGCTACATTTCAATGTAGAAGACTGTTTACAGACATGTAATTTACAAACAAGGTTAAATTTGGGTATGGTAATTCTCTGAAGTTCTTTGGTTCTCTAAAGTTTGTCAAAAACTTACACCTCCAATAAAAGGAAAGGGAGCCAAACCCTTAAAGGTCTTTTCTCGCATTGGTTCAACAGAGATTAAAAAGTTCTGAACAATTCAGCTGAAGTCTCTTCTTTCTCAACTGTGCTACCGTAGAACAAGTAAAATCTCGTTTTAGTCTCACTGTCCCCACCATCCAATACAGAACTCTCCTGATGAGTCTTCTAGCACTGGACAGTAAGGAACAATAAAAGAAAATACCTACACTTTTTTAAATTTACCTTCTTGCCTCATCTTTTAAAAAGAAGTATGAGAACTAAGGCTTCCTGCAGAACACTGAGGAATGAGCGAGTCCTCTTGTCAGACGTGAACATCTCCAAAAGTCTTATCACAGGCCTAGATATAAGAACTGTACAGAGTCAAACTGTAACAGTCAATTTTTTAACCATTTAAAGCCAACACATTCTCTAATACAGCCACAGCCCTAAAACCTAGCTTTACAGTGACTTAGCAAAAAACAAACAAAAAAACTAAGGAAAAACCCCCTTCATTTCTACCTAGAGCTCAAGTTCCTTATGCGAGGATGAATCAACTAAAGCACACTTTGTTTTGCATAAGGATCTAGAATGTCAGCAGACTTGGGGGTACACTGGTGGTCTAAAAATTCCAACCACTGCCCTGTATCATATGGTCCCCTTTCTATATACAGATACGATTCACAAGCAACAGGGTTTAATATTTGATTCACAGAAGTGACGTAATGTCACAACAATCAAAACATCTTTTAGGAAATGTTTAAGAAACAGACAAAGCTAATGAGAGTGCTTCCAAAAACTTGATGATCACTTTTATCTAAAAAAGTTTTTCCTTCTTGCACTGTTCCAAAATGTAAATTAAAAAAAGTAAACTATTTGATAACACAGAATAACTTCATATTTGAAAGTAAACTACTACCTGGTTCCTTCTGCTTGAAACCCTACCCATTTGCAGCACTACTTAGCAGAAAACTAGATAAACGCTAATCTCTTGGCCTTTGCAAGGGTCAAAGTCCAAAGGCTGAAGCGTTAGTGAAATAACATCACCACTCCATTCAGCATGCATTGTGTAACAAAATCAGCAAGAATTCTTTTGCACTTTGGAATCTTCAAAACAATCTGAAGAAAAAGCAGCTGGAAAAGGTAGTGGTTTTGACATATCCTGAACATATAAAGCAGAAAACCAATTCTATATATTTCAACTGTTTCCTTGACTATGTTTATTCAAAATATGAAAGGAGGTGATTGTGGAAGAGTTGATAGCACCACATACGCCATTATCATCAGTTACCGTATAATACTACTGCTCAAACACACACAGTAACAAAAACCAAAACAAAAATCTTGCCAAGTCTCATTCAAGTTCAGTTATAATATGGTCTGCAAATAGTTCTCCTTGCAGGACAGAGTTTACTCCTAGTACTAAAGAACAAATAAAAGCAACTTCCCCAAAAGTTGCTAATGAACTATCACTGTTGCACTGGTTTACCCACACTTTTTAAAGGGAAGCATCTCATTAGAATGGAGAAAAAAAAAAAGGAGCGTAAAGTTGTGAAGTACTAACAAAGTTAAGTATCTACACAATTTCCCTATATCATTTTACAGATGTAACTCCACTTAAGCTTCCCTGCAAGTTTAAACTCTGCTTACTCTTAAAGGCTTCCACCAAGTTTTTTCACTCAGTGGAGCAGCCTACACCATTCAAGACAATTTCTCAATACAAATGTACCCATTTTAGGATTCTACCAGAATAAATGCATGAGAAAAAAAAGCTGACAGTTATTCCAGTACAAAAGCTATGTTTACATCAAGGCTTGAAGTAAAGGCTCTTGGGGGCAAGGACCTTATCTCCATACTTGTCTCCAAACCACTTAACTGTCAGCATTATACAAATGAAAACCTAAGAAGGAATTAAAGTGGACTAGCATGCTAGGCATCTTCTCCTCAATGGGCCTCACCCAAGCATGAATTTTGCTTAGGGTACAAGCGCATAGCTGTAAAACACACCTGAATCCTTGTCAAATACATATGCATACAAATAAGAACAACTGCACTTCCCAAGTGCAGACAAGGTGAAGAGAAAAAAAAGAACTATCCTACCAGCAAACAGAGAGCTATAAAGACAGAGTTCATTTAATGAAGCTAAAAAGCAAACTCTTCACAACATCCAGCAGGGAAA
>NW_009633894.1:9459-12721 GCF_000690535.1 Cariama cristata
AAAGATGTCATCCAAAACAGTGGGGGATGCAGCTCCTTGACTTCAGCAAGAGTCTCTCGTCAAGAGGTAAAAGTATCCCACAGCACTGAAAGCTAATAGCTTGAAAAAACAGACATATCGCTTTTTCTATGAGTTAAGAAGCAAGTAATTGTATTACTATTGTTTATGACTATACAACAGAAAAAAAAGAAAAAAATGAAGTGGCCACTCATGCCTGAACTTCTTCCATTTACCAAATGCTTTCCAACAAAACACAGACTAATCCACCTAAAGGAATGAGGAAGATCATTCTCCTCTGTTGGTTTGGTTCCTTCACACGTGGCTCAGTTCATTCAGTCAATCCCCAGCCACACTCGGACTCACTATAGGTGAGCCACAGCCACAAAAGATTACAGAAACAGCCTCCTATTCAAGTTCCAGAGTTTCCAGGTTTTCAAAACAACAAAACAGAAATAGAAGTTAAAATAGTAAAACTGCAAGACCATCCAAAGAAAGCAAAACACTGAAGCTAGATAAACTTTTAGATACTGGCAAGATAACACACAACAGAACTACTTCAGTGAGCCTGAGAATTTAAAAAAATTATTTAGATGCAAGTCTTTCATTTGCAGTCAAAGTAACAAGTTACAGAGGCAAAAAACACTGTGGTATCTTCAGTTACAGTTTCACATGTTTTACTTCTTCTACAAGGCTTTAACAAAAGCCATCTTCCGAAACACTTCTGCATTGCCCTTAGAGAAAACCATTTTTTTTTTTCATTAGCTCACTATTACTAATACTTCAGTATTGCACAAGCTCTGAAAAAAATTTTAAAAGGTGGTGACTAAGGTAAATTTGTCACCTTCACGAGACACTCAGTTTAAATTCTATCCAATAATGTTTTAATTATTTAAAGCTTTATGAATAATGAAAGTGGGGTAGGAGGGAAAGAACTTCAGTAAAATTACCACTGACTTTTGAATTAAGTTGTTCTGTCCATCTTAATTTTCTTTGAGGCAGTGGCAATTCAGCTGAATGCAAACCTGCAAAAAATTGTAAACATATTAATTTCAACATTTAAATTATCGTCAGAAACATTTAGCCTCTATAGGAGGAAGGGGACAGCAATACATCTAAAAATAATATGTAAAATTAGTTAGTTCAACACTAATTTTGTTTTGAATCCTTCCAAAAAGGTGGAGGTATTTTGTAATGTTATACCTGCAGACCAGTCAGACTCATTCATTCCCATTACAGAATAGGAAATTATGCTGAACTCAAGCTTAAGATATCAGCACATTAAAAAGCTAGCTTGTATAGGCAGTAAACTAATTTTTGGTAAAAAATATCTGGCTTCCATAAGTGACAAAGAACAGTGGAAGGAAATTAAAAACAAAAAAGCCCCACACAACTACATTATTAGTACCTTCATGCTGCAAAAACATCTAATATAAATGGAAAGACTGAGATGTGTAAGCCATCCAGCAGATGTGTTCAATAAGCATAACAGCTGATTCTTGAGATTACAATATTAACATGAAGGCTAAGTTTCCTACGGATTCAGTCTAGTTGTACTTATTTTTTGATCTCCCAGAAAAATCACACTCGTACCTAAACATTTTTCCTTGTACATGTATTCTTCAAAATCTTAAAGAATTATTCCATTAATTACTAAAAACAGCAAGTAAAAATTAGATTCTGCAAGCTCATTTCAACATTCTCAAAAAAACTCCAACAATCTCGTGGCAGTAAACATTAGTGGTTTAACCATTCTAATGATAAAATGTTTATTCAAGCGTAAATTGATTTATGAACACTACAGCACTTACCTAATCCAAGAGGACTGCACAAGATGTTAGTGCTGGGTGATTTATATTTTTCCAGTTTGTTTTCCTTGAGATAATATCCCGAGTTCTTGTTGATACTACATTCGTAGCTGTTTGACATAGATTTGACCTCACAGGAATCAGCTACCCATCCTTCTTGCTTACAGATTCCGCAAGGTTATTTCCAAAATTTGCCAACTCTGTCTTAAAAAGCTTCTTCTTCCTCTGATAGCTTCTTCTCTTGTCTATTCCATGTACATATCGCTATAAGAAGCATCAGCTCCAGGTGAAATAAATACACTTTTTACACCACAAACTGTGAAGCCAAAAATCCAAATTTCACATCTGAACTGTAGAGCATTTCCTAGCTTCAGGTAACAGAGGCATTTGTAAACAACAGCTATCTGGATACCTCCATACTGCTTCTTGGCAACAACATTCTTCAACAAAAATATTAAATAAAATACAAAAGAAAAAACGATAAACAAACATCTATTAGATTCTTCATTTAGAAAATAGGTCTCATTGCAAAATGACAGAAGGTTATATTAGAAAATCTAAAAAATAAGATAAGGTGAAAAATATCTGCCATGAAACTTTTCAGCAATCTCTACACAGTGACTCAGGCTGCATTTAACCTGGAGGCAGTTAACAAAACTGGTTATGCCTATGACTCAGACAGAACGTTGCCTAGAACAAAAAAGTATTTAAAAGCAAGAAAGCACTTTATTTTGGCAGCTGAAGTATTCAGAACTTGATAAATTTAGCCATGTATCCATGCCATATGGACAAAAGCATCCAAGGGTGAGGTGCTCCGCACTGCTGGAAAGTAAAAGCTCACGACTTCAAACTTCCAATTCACTTCGCAGACGACTATTGATTGCTTCAGAAGCCTCTTCAGGATGAAGCAGTTGGGCAAATAACCCCAGAACAGTGTCCGATATTTCTCCCCTTTCACGAGAGGGAACTGCTGCAGGTCGGCTTCCACCTTTTTTCTCCCCTACCAGCTGACGCAAAAGGCGGCAAACATCGAGGGCTCTCTCCGTAATCCCAACTGCCTACGACACAAAGAACAAAACCAATCAATTTTCTCTTTTGAAATCTGAAGTGGTGTTAGACAAACACAGAAATCTGAATCTTAAAACACACATGCAATCAGGCAGCCGAACCCGAGTACAGAAACCCGAGTTAAACCTTCACTCACATCCCGGGGAAAGCAGCAAGCATGTTTATGGGAGAACGCAGCCTATCAGCGAACACGTTCTCCTGCTTCTCAATCCCGAGAGAAAAAAAAAAAAGGGATAGGGGGGAATAAAAGGAAAAAAGGGGGCATTTCTGATTTTATTGGGAAAGATGAGCAGGTCTGCAGAAAGCACCCGGGGGGGAGACGCTGACCTGGCCCTGGGGCAGAGAGCGGAAGCACAGAACGAGCCCGGGGGAGCGGCGGAACCCGCCCG
>NW_009633895.1:0-23136 GCF_000690535.1 Cariama cristata
GGTGGTGGTGGTGGTGGAATCTTTCACTTTTTGTCTTGTTATCAACAGTGTACACATTTGACTGTCAGCCACATATATCTACATCCATGTTTCATTCTCTCTTGTCCTGGAAGTCTTTTGATCCAGCTGAACCAGCTGCTAAGAAGAGCATCAACAGAGAACAACAAGTTGGAATAGCAGGAAGGGAGCCTGGTGTCTACAGTTAATTTGTCTTCCTATAGTACAACCATAGTTTTACACAGATAGCAGTAACAAGCAGTTATTCTATGCAGAATAGTGTTTACGACTCTAACATGATGACACAGTACAGAAACCGACAGGCTGATATGACAGCAGAGCCCTTGAGCAGTGAAGACAGGATGCAGTGAAGAGGGCCGCAAGCACAGGATGCTGAAGGAAGGGGTACAGGCTGGCCCTGAGACCCCTTGGCTATAACTCACCCATGTTCTGTTAAAGAAATGCAGACGTGGAGCTAGACAGAACTGGTTTTAGGGGTAACAAAGAAAACAAAGTAATAGTATCTAACATATGTAAAAGACAACATATATAGTAAATTTGAGTGCAATATGGAACTGCAGACCAATGAATACAGAGCAAAGGTGTAAAAGGGTTTTGGCAGACACATAAAAATTACCCGAAGTTGATCATCGAGTGAGGAGGAAGAAACTGTCTACATGAATATCACATTCCTCGCAGTCAAGGACTCCAGATGCTGATGGTTCCCTGTAACACCCCACCACTGCCACCAGCATGAAACCACCAAGCTCAGCACCCAGAGGAGCAGTGGAGATGTAAGCCTAGCACTGGGAGAAAAGGTAGGCATTAGGAGGTGTGTGAATAACGATTTTAACTGCATTATCAGTTTTTTTTTAAACAACGAATAATTTTTTAAACAATCTGAACCAATATGATTAGACTGTTTCACTTTCAGTTATGCTAACAATAAAATTTTAGCTTTGCTTATATAAAAGGTGTGCTTCCTTTGTGGCCATAAGCAAGATTTTGAGTGTAAAAGCTCTGCAGAAGCAGAGAGAATTCTGGGGCAGATGCATAAGAAAAAAGGATAGATGAATTTTAGAGTTATATGAATATAGAGTAATCCGTTCTTGGTACATCAAATTTAAAAAAAGAAACAGAAAAACTTGAAAGCTAGACACACTGTGGCTTCAAATCGCTGGAGAAATGTGTAGAAATGAAAGCAAAGATTGTCCTTACCTTAAGGGAACATCTTGCTGTTTTTAATGGAAAAATTCAAGCTAGTTTAGTAAGATTTTTAATTCAGAACTGAACCAAAAATCCTAAATTTACCCAATCTGCACTATCTGCAAAACAAAGTGATGACAAAGTGAGGAAAAAATCAACAATTCCATTTTATGTAGGAAATATTTAAAGCATTTATTACCATAAGGAAGGCTATTATCTGGCTCACAATGGCAGACGGTGCATCACAACAGTAACCAGTTGAACTAATTTTGTCCACTTAATATACCAATGAGCTGGAAAACTGTTCAATAAAGACATAAAACTTGCAATGCAAGAAAAAAAAAAGTTACTGACTGAGGAGACATGGTAAAGAAGCCTATGGGTTAGTTACTGAGAGTAGTAAAATTATAAGCAACTGGAAGAAAAAAGTGCCTGGAGTGAACTAAAGAGTAGCTAGGACTAACTGTAAAACACTGCAAGATAGCAGTGGGCGGCAAAGAAGAGCAAGGAAAAATATGTCATAAAGCAATAAGCCTCAGCAAAATCTGATATGATCAAAGACATAACAAAGCATGTGCTGTGAGGTTTCTCTCCCTCAAGAGCAGAGTAGAATTCTTTCAAAATAACTTACATTTGTGACAGTAAATAGCCAAATAGTGGCTTTAACTATAGCTCACCAAAGAACTGGTGAAGACAGGGACAGCATAAGCAAGGAATTAGGCAGTGGTAGTACAAGATCTCTTCTTACAAAACAACTTATTAGCAAAAGATACTAATGAGTGGAAAATTTGAAATTAATGTTTGAAGAAGAAGAAAAAATGCAAACTTTTCATACACCCTGGAGAATTTTTTCTTGCATTTACACTATCAAGCCAAGTATCATTTGTCTCAGGATGCCCTAGGCCAGCAGTTGTCCACCAGTCACTGTATCTAGCAGACTCAGGTGGCTTTTTCTTCTATGACGGGGACTAATTTGCTTTTGAACGTGTGTCGCCTTTTAGCATTCAGTGCTCTTCTAATGGTTCCAGGGTGTTCAAGAAAGAAGCAGATTCAAGATACGGTCTACAGCAGATACCATTGCCATAAATTCATAAAAGGTGAGAAGCAGGAGTGCCTGGCAGTCTTTGCTTTCCTCAGAGCATGATTCTTCCTTGGGCAGCAAGGGTAGCTTAGTGCACAGGTAAGTGCCTGAAACATGCCTGCCCACCAACAGGATGGTTGAAAGAGTCTTGAGCTGAGGACAGCTGAACAAAATTCTTTTGAAAGGAGGATTTGAAGGAATGTGAATGTCATAATGAGGTGAAATAAGAACAGAAATAAATTCCAGCGCATTCAGATATTCAGTGTACCTTGAGAATAAGGCAAGCAAAAACATGTAACTGAAGTGCATGTAGACAAAAAAAAGACTTTGATATATGGCCCAGATATATGGCCTTGAAAAAGTATCTGAGCAAATTTTACCTTGAATATTCATGATTTCTAAGACTACAGCATACTTTCTCCGGGAAAGTGGTAGAAGTCCCATCTGGTGAAATATTCAAAATAAACTGTCTATAGCAGTGGAACATTTACTGAGCCAAACAACCCTGCCAGCCTGGGGAAGGCACCCAGGTCCCCATGTCTAGGGAGTGCTACACTGCTGACAGGCCGGGTAGCCTACGGTGACAGTTCTGCAATATTTGCCATTATAACAACTTGTTTCAATTACTTTTACCTTCATTAATCTTTATGCAATTTAATATTGTTTTAAAGCTTCAGCTAAAATTGGATACCATATGTTGATTTTCTCATTTAAAAAAAAAAAAATCTGACAATCTTTTGGTTAGAAACCTTACTCTTTCTTCACTTTGGAGGAAAACCCAAAAGAGGGGAACTATGAGGAGGAGCTGACTGTAAAGTCAAACCCAGCCTTTCTACAATCTTTCAAACCAGGAAAAATTACAAAGCTTTTGAAACCCTTCATTTCCCCCTTGTCCCCTTGAAAATTCTTACAAGAGTGGAAACTGAACTCCCCCCACAATTTCTTTGGCATGGCACACTAAGGAGTAAGCAGAAGATTAAGGGACTTACGGACAAGAGGAAAGATGAATTCAGGAGGATGGGGATGAAAATTGTAACAGTTGACTATCTGAAGTGAATGAAGGGTGGACCCTGTGAGAAAAAATACCATGTGATTATATAACTGATAGTACTGTAAAACATATACATTTTTTGCTTCTATGCACAACTGTGTTTTGTTCAGACACTGAGGCAGATAATGGTTTTGGATTCATGTAAGACTTGATGGGATTAACAAAAACAGAAAAGGTGTTTTGTTTTATAGGTTCTAATACTTGCAGGCAGAAATATAGACAATATCATTATTTCTCACACCCACAAGCAGGTTAGCCTGGGCTCCTGGGGACTGGAAAAATATTAAAAATCATGATATAAAACTAATTAATTAATTAATCATAGACAAGTGAAGGAAGCCCCCCCTTACTACAGCTAGCAATCTCTAAGGGGAAAATATTAAAGTAAAAATGGAAAAATAAAATAAATTTGTCATCAATTTTTCCTTATTTTAAAAGCCAACAAGTCTCAGTAAAGGCTTTCTCTCTCTCACCTTATCTGCATTTGGTATATCACGCATATCACCAATTGCCAGGTTCTCAATTGACCAAGAAGATCAACTTCCTTTGTATACCATTTGTCTAATAGAAGCATATTTATTAAGATTGTGAAATGACTACATTCCATCACCAAAGATTTTTGTGCTTCGTTTTTAAAAGATTTGCTTCCTGAGAGTTAAACGCTGTCCAGGTTGTCATCACCACATCAGTATATCAAATTAAGCTGACTTCTCAAATGAGCTTCTAATTTGTTAGCTGAAAGAAGAAAAAAAAAAAAAAAAAAGGCGTGATTTTGCCACATAATATTTCCCTTGCTGCCAGTCTTCATCCAAGCAATTTTACCTCATGGCATATACTGTCATGTTAGATGTCTTAATAGAGTTTATTTGAATTAGCTTCACTTTCCTGGCATTGTCTAGATTATAATTAGAGCAGGCTATTTCACACGCTGTACACTGGTTTTGTAACAAACATATGTGAGACTTCTGGGATAGGGAAGCTGATGCACTAATAAGTATGCTAATAAATTCTGCCAACAGAATTCTGTTAATTTTCCAGTTGTAGGCCATTATCTTCATCTAAGAGGGTGATGCAAATTTTCTGTAGAATTCAGTGAAGGAGTATGTAGCTACACCTGAATAGTTTCCCTGGAAAAACAAATATCTATTTCATGATCTTTCAATAGCAAATGCTCAGAGGTATATTTCTGTTTCTTCTCTTCTCCACAGAAAAGCACTATAGAGCTGCCAGATGAATAGCTAAATTACCAGGTTTGATTTCACCCTTGTACCACCTATAACCATGGCCTCTGTGGCTTCCCAAATCCTCATTAATACTCAAGATTCTCATGCGTTGGACTCCCAGGCAAAGTAAATAGTACTTTGAGGTAAAATAAAGTCTGTAGCTATAGAGTAGGTCCACTCAATTTTGATTCTCGGGACAATTTCCATATGGTCTGGTAAGAACAGGGCAAAGACACAGCACCTGAGCACCAAGATCTGTACAGGTGTACAGTGGTATGGAACGTAACTGTGTGAGCCTATGGAAAATAATCTACAGCCACAACACTCGAGCAATTTATAAGCTATCAAAATAAGGGGAAAATTTCTTTGCTTATTTGCACAGCAGAGGTCAAGAGCAGCAATACAAATATGCTGGAAGCATGTAATAGATAATGACTCAAATGGCAAAGCAGATACCAACTTAACTGAATTAAGGATGAAAAGAACTCATGGTTCAGCCTGACTTCTACTAAACTAGCAGACAAGACACTTAGGTAACCATAGAAACTCTACAAAACTTTCTAGCACTAAACTCACTAATTATTCCAGATTTCTTCTGTTTCATAAATAAAAGTTTAAAAAAAGATAATGTCTGTTTATATAGCAAAACAACAGAAATTACCAAAGCAATGCCAGGTTGGGAACACCTTAAATGATTCAAGGGATCAGCTTTTAGATGATATGAGAAATGAAGCATCAGAAAATTGACTTGTTCACAATATCTGCTTTGATCTTACAGCTTGCACTAGACATTGCAGTTCCAGTGAATACTGTACTACGAAGAGCAGAGAGCTGCAACAGCATTATGGGATCATGCAGCAAGAGCAAGGAAAGTCAGACAGGCAGAAAGCCTGGCACAGAGAACTCTCAAGATTGCGTGTTTTTTCTTGTCTAACACTAATGGTTGTTCAAGAAGAAACAATAAAAAGCAGGAAGAAATGAGAGTACTTACAGAACATGGACAGACTGGTGCAAAAAGCCACAACTGTCTCCTCCTGAGGCGATAAGAGAGAATTGCAGATTCATCAGTTGTGATTACAACACAGAGTCCCCAGAGAATACCATGATATCTTGAAAACTGTTTGATTTAGAAGGCAATAAATGAAGCATTTATTTCAATTACAAGGGGAGAAACAGATAGAAAAATCAAAGTAATAGCGGATATGCTATGTCTGATTTTATAACACCATCAATTGCAATTCTTAAAAGACTTAAACAAAAAAAAAAGTGGAGCATACCCTCCTTGGCATATATGTATGGCAACATATAACTGTCAATATCCTTGTTCTGCTCACTCTTAGGGAAAAGTTACCCTAGCTATGTATAACATACATTTACATGCCACCTCATAAGTGAAGTGGCCACAGGCTGAATGTCAAGGTCGGCTCACCCTGTGGCAGTCAGAACTTCCCCAGGCAACACATACCTGAGGGCACAGCACAGCCCTTACAAGGCAGTATGCACAAGGCCTGTCTGGGCACTGAGGGGGTATTTCATGGTGGTTAAAGGAGAGGCCGTGGAGAAATGCAGCTCTCCTAATGCAAGATGTGCCATGCTGCTTGTTCTCAGTCCTGAAGAAGATGACCTAGTCATGATCCATCATTAGTACAGATGGATCCATAAGGGCTCCAGAGGATGCTGTTATTGACTCAGGTACTCGGAGAAATGCAGCTATGCTTCCAGGTGCCACTGTGGCACTTGAAAGCCTGCAAAATAGACTCTGTGAATATCTTCTTAGACCTCATAGATATGTTCTATAGGACTGATTAACAATTTGACACTAACATATTTATACTTCTATGTGCTTTTTCAAGTACCTAATGTGTGAAATGGTTTAGTATACTTTTAACCAGTTCAGTAAACCCAGGTACCCTGATCTTTTTTATTGCTGTGAAGGTAATAAGCGCAGTTATTAAAATCCCATTGTGTGGACTCTTGATGTTCTTGCCTTAGAAAAAGAACAAAGACTCAACAGTTTCAAACATTTTTTCCTTTTCCATTAAAGCCTCCTGTAGTCTGAGGTAAAAGCAATTTAATAAAGCCTCCTTCTGATGTTTACAGTTCTAAAAAGAAGAAAGGAGAAACTTCAGAAAAGTTTACCAGAATGCTAAAACAAATTGGGAGCATCTTTTTTCTGTCACTTTTGTGATGTCTTCTAGACACTTTGACGTGTCATCAGACCAATTAGCCAAAAGGAGACCTATCAGTGAACGAACCAAACAAGAATGACTTCATCATTTAACAGGAATAGCACCTTTTCAAACATTACTGTCCAACTTTCATTTCTTTGAATCAAAGTGAGACATCAAAGATTAAGAGCAAAGAACCATAACTGCTGGAAAAAAGTGATGATCCAAGAAAAAAGATTAAACAAATAGAGGTGCAAATGAAAGCAATGAATCTCTAGCAGAGCTTTTAGTATAAAAATTAGTCTTTGCACATCAAAATATGAATGGTGAAAAACTTTACAGAATTTTCCAAGTGCTAATTATTACAAACTTTGGACTCCTGAAAAAATTACTTATAGTTTAAAACTGACCTGCTTGTGTGTGTACATATGTCTATATCTATATCTATATCTATATGTCTTAAGATACTGGAACTACTACTGCGTTATAATATCTTGGTACAAGACCAGGGAGGAAGAACAAAGTGTTTTATCAGAAACCTTTCTACACATATAAGCTGGTTTTAGTCTGTGTATGTCCAACATCCATTGCTAGGGAACAAGTTCTGGAAACTATATTAATAATACCATTAATAAATGATAAATGGATACACAAGCAACTGCAAACAGGGTAACCAGCTACCTGAGTATGATACCAGTGACCCAAGACATACTCCTAAGCCCAAGACATTACACAGTTTTTGAGTATGTAAGGCCTGGACTTGGATATGCGGATCACAACAAATTTTCAAAGGCATTTGCTTCCCCCTTGAAGATCTGACTGTAAATCAGCCACATTTTCACTCTTGCAGATTAACAGAAGGCATACAATACCTAGGAGTCCCCAGGAGGTAGCCAGGTTTCCAGTGCTCTGCCTTACATTTCTGGGGGGTCTGCAAAAGTAGCTGCACCCTTTGGACAAGCAGCTAGTCACTTGCTGAAGTGACAGAAAGATTATTATTCATTTTTAAGCTTGACATTATCAGTGAAGGGCTCTGCCTGTGTTTATAGTCAGTTTTCTCTTATCTTACAAATAAAATAATATCTGTCCCAGAAATGAAAACGTAATCACTACTGTAAGACTCCAGCCAGTGTGAGCTTGTGTGTTTCGAGAAGGAAAAAAAGCAGAAAATAAGAATGGAAATAAACACAAGGATAATGCAAATATTTCACATGTGGTTATCAGAGGGCCTCTTTACCTGAAAAATATTGAGGCTTCCATTATGAAAACACCTTGACTGCATCTGAAAAATCCTGTCACTGTGTCCATCACCACATCTGGGTGATGACTATTTTGGATGGGATAAAATATTTTAATTGTTTTCCTGGCAAGGGACCTCTCCAGTCTGATCTGTCCTACCCACCTCACTGCCATACCTGAGTACTTACAACCCTGCGCTTTAGCATAAATGGCAAGCTGGAGGTCTGGCAAGAACAGGACAGTGCCTTCGTCTGGCTCTCCAGGGACCTGTCCCCTTACTGATACGGGAATGCTCTCTGCTATGGTAAGGTGACAGTCCTACAGTGTTAGCTATGGAAGCCAAGGTGCAGAGGGAAAAAAAAGAAAAAAGTCATTGGTGAGACAAGGAGGGAGGAGAAATGTAACAAGGCATCAGCTAGCAAGCAATTTCGTGATGAGGAAGAGATATCTTTTGCAAAATCAGACAGAATCTGACATTAAGCACATCTCATAAGTTTTAAAATATTGCCAGGTTTTTATTCAACCTGTCAGTACCTCATGGCAAACCATCCACAGCGTTAGCAATCACTGCCCCTAGAAAAGCTGCGGGCAGCCCTGAGAGGCCAGCGGTGGCCCCGGCTCTCCCTGGCAGGGGGGCAACCAGGCAGCCCCACTCCCACCGGCTGGCACTCCTGCCATCTTTCGCAACCTCTCGTACCAGCAGAAGGTCAAAACTATGTTTTCTGATTGTTCAATGCCACCATATAAAACTGAACACAGCAAATCAACATTTTTGCCAAGATACATATGGAACTAACACAGTTCCTACATATGCAGTTAGATTTTGAGGATAAAGAACCTATAAATTCTCCCAAGATGTTGTCTTTTTAGCAGGTGCAGAAATAAAATGAAGGCAATGTGGAGATTGAGAGACACGGATTACTGCGCTGGAAAGGTCCCATCAGAGACCAAATTTTCCTTTTTCTATTCCTACTCTCTTTTACACGTCTTTGAATACAGCATTGCACTATCCACTAAGTACATCTGGCAAATCCCTGCTCTGTCAATGTTCTCTCTGACTTTAACTATCACCATTGCCACTGCCCCAGCCCTTTGTGCTCCTTTTTGCTGATTCAGCACCCCTAGAAACATTGACGTGTAAATCAGCAGTTTACAGATCTCCCTTCTGAAATCGGATTAGCACACTTGGTTAAAAGTCTAGCGAACACACAACAACTTCAAGGAAAGACTTCAGTACTACGAATAAACTTTAAAAAGAAGATGAAAGTAAAGTAATAAGATAGAAGGAAACAACACAATGCAATTTTCTCAAGAGATGGTACAAAGCACAGCACTGTTCACACTACAGATGAAGAGCAGGTACAATTATATACACTAATGAGCAGTTTCTGTGAATAAATGGAAGAAAGGAATAAGAACTAGAAGTTTAACAAGTTTATTAAACTTTTTGGGAAAACTGACTTGCAAAGGTGAAAGTGAATCCTGGTTAAAAAGACCGATCTGATAAAGGGGCCAGCATTCTTGTAGAAACTAAAATCCGCAGAGAGATTTTGCCATGCTGATTCCCTGCAGAAGCTCAGCAAAGAGGACAAGCCCTGCAGGAAAGAAGCTTGGGCACAACCATTTGCTATACACATAACGGTGAAACCTTTCAAAATGAGGGCCTTAGCTTCCATCACATTTCACAGCCATCTTTTGAATCCTAGGAATGATACAAATAAAACATAATCACTCCATTATACCCTGCATGCGGATACATTTCCCTCTTTGGATGAACTGCCAGTGTAGTTTTATCAGAAATTCAGGGTGGCCAGTGTCGTTCTCTAGTTTACCCCAATGGTTCCCAGACCTCAGCCAAGTCAACATAGTTCTGAGAGTTACTGGATTAGAGGTCTCCAGCCCAATTTGTGTGACGTGAGACAATTGTCTTCTCTATTTCTTGCCTGAAAAGCTAACAGTGTAACTACTGCATACGGAAGTCAGCATTTTTTCCACCCTCAGGTAGGCAATAGAGAATATATGCAGTTGCTTTTCTCTATTCCTATCCTTTTCTGGGCATGATTAAGCGTCACCATTTGCTAAAATAGTGATATACTTTGCTTGATTATTTCAAAAGCTGTAAAGAATTTAATGATAATTATGAAAAGATAGATAACAAAAAGAAACATATTCTTAGAAACATTGCAGAGAGATTACAGCCATGCTGAGATAGATAGCTCGCAGGCCTCGAGATGGGTCCTGGTGGACAACATGCTGACCATGACTCAGCTGCAGACCCTGGCAGCGAGGGAGGAAAGGGCACACAGGGCTGCATCAGTAACAGCGTGAAGGAGATCGTTAGTCCCCTCTCCCATAATCTCTACAAACTTGTCAAAATCAGAACTAAAAGTAGTAAACAAGAATAACTCCTCTTTCTTTAATAGTAATAATTCAGTCTATTCTATCCTATTCTAAGCTACATGGACTAAACCAGATTATAATCATGAATGCCAACAATGCTATTTGCTGTTTACATTAGGTAATTATAATATTATCTTTACCTGTCGTAAAGGGCTGAGCTTTCAAATATTTTATTAAAACCAATACACAATAAAATGTTATATTTAAAAAAATTCTTGATATTCTTGAGCATAATTTTAATACTGCTGTTTACATCCTTAAATATGCTTTCAGAAAATGCACGGAATGCAATATAGCCATGTTAATCCTGCTGCTAGAAAAGCTGATTATAGCCATGATTCTTGATTATGTAGCATGAATACTGATACTACTACTACGTCTGAGCCTTCTCTGGATGAATGTATTTCTAGACATGGCAAGAGAGACCCTCTCCACATCACGCGTACACCCAGTCTTACCTTACCCTCTCCTCCCCAGCCTCTTCCCCTTATACAGTGCTTCTTTTTTTTTTTCCTTTAAAAGGCCTTGAAAATATGCTGGAAAGGGCTGAAAAGTCATCTAAAAAGGAATGAACAGTCGTTTTGGTAAAACATGTAACTTCTCTACGCTGTTAAACCACCTGGAGCTCCAAGGACAAAGAAGCCGTTCTGATGGTCAGATTGTCAGCTCCTATCCATCCTGTGAACAAATAGCACTTCGGGAAACTATTCCTTTGGCACTGGCTCAGCCTCTCTCTAAAGAGGAGACATAACAGAATATCGTAAAAACACCCTCTCCCAATCTCTCCTGAAATATTGTACACTCAAAATCTACTTGCTTTTCCTTTGTAACTCTTGCTCTATTTCACAGGACTCACAAAAGCACGCTGATTATAACTTGATTCTTTAGACTCCTTCTTTTCACCGGATAATATCCTGCCTACAAGCAGGAGAATACAAAGCTTGACTACACAGAGCAGCCAGTATGCAGGGAGCTAGCAGCTGTGTTTACAGCACCTTAGCCCTTGCAGCGATCCCTCATGGAAGCATAGTTTGCACTAAAGATACCTCTAGGACCTTACTTACTCCCCTCTAGGACCTTACTCCTCCGAGGGTTAGAGCGGACCAAATGTTGAATTCCTACGCCAACTGACCAAACAGGGCTTACTTGGCAAGAGTAAATTCAGCCTTGTTAAAACTGCCTGTGTGGTTTTAATGGTGGTGATACTTCTACATAACTTATCCTCAAAATCGTTGGTGCTCACAGGGAGAAGTACTCACACTAAGGAGAATTGTTTTTTCAGCAGAGATGGTAGTAAGAATTTATATCAGGGGCACGAAGTGTTTCTCTCTGGTCAAGCGTTTTGCTGTGTATGTGTTATATCAATGAACTCAAGTAGCCTTTCCAGCAACAGCTCAAGTATCAAGTTTGCAATAGAAATTCTCAGAGTGAGCCAAAAGGGGGAAGTTTAGTCTGTAGCCTGTATAATCCTTTAGGATCCTGCTGGATAAAATGTGCTGTAAAATACATAAGTTGTAGGGCATGTTCAGCCACAAATAGAGCTAACTTATGTTTTCCAGATAAATAAAGTAATAAAATTGCTCTGCCTCTCTATCCCTCAATCATAAATAGCATTTTTTTACCACATCTGACAGAAGGACAACAGTCTCAAATACTTCTGTCTTGTAATGAAAATGGATGGCAAGATAGAGAGGTGTTTCTAATGACAGAGCAACTGCCACTTAACTCACACATACATCCTTAGGAAAGCAGAGCAACTCACCCAAAAGATGTCCTGAGGAAACCAGGCATCTGAAGTTCTCCTGCTTGTGGACCTCTTTGCTTCCCTGGAGCTCAGTGAGAATGGCTCTGTGACTGGATGACTTCTGTTCTTTGACTGGATAGTGGTATATTTTGCAATGTTATTCTAAAAATTACACTCAGCAATCAGTTTCATAATACACGAGAAAAGATTTTAGAGTCCATAATTTGGACAACACCCGCCCCTGTTGTGCTGTACACAAACATCAAGCAGACAAATACCCGAATATTCATTCCGGTTTTTTAAACCACTTATTTTCTTACTG
The DNA here is from genome assembly GCF_000690535.1 of Cariama cristata. NCBI lineage: Eukaryota > Metazoa > Chordata > Aves > Cariamiformes > Cariamidae > Cariama > Cariama cristata. The sequence goes on from NW_009633895.1 coordinate 12,432, forward strand.
AGGCTAATTAAAAGAGTGAACCAGAGCAAACTACGGATGTATTTCAGTGTCACCTAAAGAGAAGAAAAGGCAATCTTCCAATACTAATAAATGCATGATTTTTTTTCAGAACAGTACACATCTCATTCCAAAAGCAGCACACACAGCTATGTCAACAATGGATGCTGATCGTCAAAGAAAAAAACTAATAAAGTACATTAAGAAGAAAGATTGGCATTTATATCCCAGAATTCAAAAAAACTGCTACATCATATGCACTAAATCCCTCTCGGTAATATTCAATGGAACAAACTAAAACGGTCAGAAAGGCAAGGACACCTTTATCCAGTGCTGGTAACTACCACACAAGTTCCACAAGAGAGCAGTATATACTTGGCTTTGAGAAAGAAATGACGGACCTGCTGTTTTCCCATCCCTTTCTGCCTTCCATTATTATTATTCTACCGCAAAAGGTAAGGGATGCGACCGCCCGGGCGGCTGGTACAACAGCAGTTCCTGAATGTCGGGGCACCGATAGCTCGCTCCAAGCTGACAAAGTAGAAGATGGTCACATGAAACACATGGTAACTATTAAGAGAGGATATATTAAAAATTATGACATGTGTTTCACTATGCAGTTTATTAAGGACATATTCACTTGTAGGAAAGGGATGTGTTTTTGTGACTGTATAACAGATCCATTATGGAACACTTAAATCCAGGTTTAGGCATATGAATACATGAAAATATTTTTAGGTGGAATAATTGAGTAATTATTTCAAGAGCACTGGAAAAACTAGCACGAGTAGGAAAAACAATTTTTTTTAATCTTCAGTTCAGAGAAGTTTTTTGCCATTTTACTATGCTACAAGTTTTACATTAGTAGTACACAAAAAAAATGAGTACTTCTGCAGCTTGTATTCCCAAAGGAAAAGGGATTTTAATCCTCTTGGACATCAGAGTTTTTTTCTGAAAATTCCAGGGGAAAAAAAAAACACAACACAAAACAGTTTTATAGATGCCTTTTGCTGCATGCTTTCCACACTTCCATAAATCCTGTAATTCAGATGAGAATGTTACTGGTCTGTACAGAAACAATCATAACCTCTCCAACGCCAAAGCAGAACTGCAGAAGTTCAGCTGAGTCACTCTGGAAAAAGAGGGAACAGAACCGTCCATGTTAATGCAGAAAAAAAAAAAAAAAAAATCTGTATCCTAATACTTGCAATAGCATTGAGAAAAAAAACAAAACATGCGCTTTGGAGGACATCTTTCTTTCTTTAGGTTTACAGGTCTGATTAAATCCCCCTCACTGAGTGGAGAAGTTTTTCTCTAACACAGACACTTTGGCTGATCCTGTCGAAGGGGCCATAGCGAGCATTAGGCTGAAGCTCTTTTGATTTATACGGAAGCAGCCAAAATGTCTGACTGCTCCTATTAGCATTTCTTGCTAATGAACTGCTGTGCTGAATGCTAGATTTCACCACTATCATGTTCTGTGGAAGACAGGCCCCATTCAACAGAGATTTAGAAAGATGCAGGGAGGCTGAAAGAACAGAAAAAAAGCCAGGCAAATATTTAAATACTAACAGTGCTTGGTGAACTAGGAGTTTTTTTCCATTTTGAAAGTGATTTAGAAAAGAGTTAGCTATCATGGATGTCAATTAACATCAAATCCATTGTAAAACATCTGCAGATGACACACGGGCTCTTTCTTCACTTCAGTGCATTTGGAAAGCACAGTATTTATCATTATTTGGGCATGATGCTTGCACTCCCCTCCCTCTTGCCCCTGCATCTGGGGAGACAAGCCTTCTGTTATATATGTCTTTCAGATTCTCTCTTTGATATTAATTTCCAGAATAATGAAAAGAACTATTAAGGGAGAATCATACAGGAAAGAAAATAGGGATTTCTGATCTTTTTTTTTTTCCAAAAGCAGCAGAGGAATTGTGCTACAAGAGGTGGGTCATCCATAAAGAAGAAGCCATCTGGACGGCTCTAGCTGTTTGACTAGCTTTTTGTCTTTCTGAGGCTAAGTCTCAGAGCCTTAGAGACAAACCCATCAAAGAAATTTGTGGCAAGATTGATACTCTGGCAGAAAGTCTGTCACAGATAATCTTTTTAAAGAACCAATCATGCAAACCACTGCAATTTGCATCTTCCAGTCTAAAGATGGCATTTAATTGTGTCAGAGTAGCATTATAAATGGACAGATAAATACCTTTATAGATGGTATTGTTTTCTTGCTATATGCTAAACATTTTGGACTTGAGACTCCCCTGAGTGCCAAAACTGCATCAGTCCAGGATCACTAATGTGAGCTGGAGGATTTATCTTAGTCCTCAGGTCTGTGGATGATTAGGCTACGTGAGTCTAGCAAAGATAAACAGTAAGAAAATACTTTTATGAATGTGGCCTTTGGATACAATTCAGTCAGAAATTGAGATTGTTTTTTCCTTATAATTGCAGGATATTTAAAATAACAATGATAAGGATATAGCATTGATTCTCCCCATTCCTTAAATCAATTTAAAGATGCAAAATTCAGGTGTTTTTCCTGTGCAAAACAATAGGGTCCGGGAATCATTTTCTCTTCAGTTATTCTTTATAAATGCAGTTTTCTAAATATCTGATAAAGAAGTTCCACGTTTTATCAGCATCATTTAAATATCCCTTTGTGCTAGAGTGATTTATCTACAAATGTAATCTACTGCTTTTAGAGATTTTATGATTGGTGAGGGTTTCTGCTCTTCATAATCCTTTTTACTGAAAAAAAAAAGAGCTCTGTTACAAATTCTAATGAACTTTATATTATGGGTTATCATGGTTTTGCAGTCATTAACAGTTTATTTCACTACACTACTATTTCTTACAGACTGCAAGCATTTGCGAAAGGCATGAATGCATGAGAACTTTGATACATGGGAGATATATTGGGCTGGTAGGTAGACGCTCACTTCAGGACAATCTATGAGCTAGCCAGAGTATTGTAGGATAGTTGTGTTTGTTTGACACTTATGAAATTACATTTTAGCTAATGATACACTTCCCACCTGCCTACTATCTATTTTCCAATCAATTCCAATCTGCTTCGCAGGATAGTGAAACAGTTTGTTTCTGTGTAGCACATACCTTTCTGGTTAACGACTTCTTCCTTCCTTTGTGGCACATAGTAGGCTGACTACATATTAGTAACCATAATTTAACCATAACTATGATCAAGTTTATTTTTTCTTAAAAAAATTCTACACTACTCACAGATTATTATTATACTGTATGGAAAAACAGTATTATTATGATACTATATGGGGAAAAAAATAAGTACGAGAATTAATTGTCCTCTGGACCACACACTTATAGGACCAAACATTCACAAACAGAAAGTTTTCATGGCTGCATATTACATTTTATTAGTCCCAATTTACCATGAGATTCAAATAATAGCTTTTCAAATAATAGAAATATCACTGTTTTATATAACACAGAGATACTGCATCAAACTTTTTTCAAGTGGATCTCATCTGAGCCATTTATTTTTGTGGCACTTTTGAAAGATAAGGATTTGAGGACACTGATTTTGCTGCTTCTGTATTTTATACATTTTAGCCATTTTTCCAGATGAGATGAAAGAAATAGGCCACATTGTGTAACAAAGCATGGTACATTCCTAGCTTTGGATAGAAATGACATGGCATGTTTTACTTACTGTTCATGCATCATTTCCTTTATTTTGAGAAACTCTGTCCTTTCCCTTGGTACAGCATAGCTATGTTATATGAACTGTAAAAGGAAACTTTAGTTATCATTCAAATATGCGTGCTGTCTTACTAAGTGGGGAATGTTATCTCTCTCACAGATAGTTTGGCGCCTGAAGGTTAAGGTTCTGGGGATTCTACCAGAAGGCAGATGCTGGGCTGGCAGACGGCGTATCCTTTCAGTCATGGGGGTGTTGTCCTTCACTTCTCTCAAAGAAAAATCTTTTGAATAGCTGTACAACAAATGCTTTTAACTTACCTTTTCTACTGAACAACATAGTAGTCCTGTAAGAGGCCAATAGTTCCTTTGGCATCCATTCCCACCACCCCCACCTCCCCAAGGATGTTCATGATCTTATGCCCATCATCTACTCTAACTTTTGGTTTTCCTCTTTATGAGAAATAGCAACAGCAATATGCTAGGTTCTTACTTCATCCCTTTGACAGAGCAAAGTATTCTCCTATTGGATCTAATACGCCACTAGTTTATGTGTTTCCTTACCTCCCATGCCACATTCCTGATCTGTATATCAAACGTCTAATCCTAGTCAGGGCCAAACAAGGGTAACTCTGTCAGAAGCTGGATTAGAAACAGATCTCTAAGCTTAGTTTATGAGGAGAGGCTGCCTAACTGCTCCTCTCAGTTTCCCTGTCCTATTTAGTTCTTCAGGTGTGGGACATGAGAACAAGAAAGGATGTGTGACCTGCCCTGGAAGAACTGGAAGGGACAATATAACACAAAAATCTTAGTCTTCCCTAAAAAGAAAAATGATACGTAAAGACTGATTTTGAAACATTTTAAAATAGCAGAGAATCACTGTATTCCTCTGCTGATCAACTCTTGATAACTTTTGTTCAATCTTACATGTCTGTTAGGATCCTGGAGGCAGGGATTACTCCAAGGCAGGGAAACACAGGACTCTCATTGAAGTTCCAACGAGTTTCCTTTATCAGGGATTTTCTTTACCGCCATGGTGTTGTATCTAAGGGAAGGAAAAGAATTTCACACCAAATGACTTCAGCTGGAATTATTTCTATTTGCAAAAATGTGCATTTTTTAGGTGGATGTCTCTAATTTTCCCATTACATCAACCATCTGAGTCCAACAACTCCTGTCCTCTGCAACTAGACTTCTTGTTAGCATGGCAAGTAGCCTGAGAGTAATTTCTGTCTCTTTCCCACTATCTGCTCTCACCTCACTGATTTCTGCCTAAGGCAACAGAACTATCTCTGCTGTTAAAGACAGATGCTCAAATAATCAAATACCTAACCAGTTACACAAACTAATTTCAGTTATAAGCGAGCATAATTTCCACCTCCTTTTTCAGAAACAAGAGGAAAAACATATTTTCAAAATGAGAATGAAATTGCCTAATCATGTGCACTTTCACTTTCCAAAAGTAATTATTAAACTGCTTGACTCTGGCAATTTAAAACCTCCTGCTGTGAGAAGCAGGTATAGAAAAAAGCACAATGATGAAGACAATTCTCTTCTCAGTTCCTATAAGGACTGGCTTGAAGCAAGGATTGACTACAAAAGCCTGCATTCCTGTCTGAAACTCGAGTCGTGAGGCTGCACCTCCCTGATGCTGATTTGGCTACCACTGGCACAGTTCCTGTTCTCCAGAGGTGCCAATGTTGAGGGACTGAGTTCCTGAGAGGAACAGTACATAGGCCCAGAAGCAGCAAAACCCTTTGCCTCCTCTTCACTAGGTGCTTAGTGAGAGGTTCGACGGTAAAAAAAAGCTTGTATCTAGACTAAAAGTGGTTTCTGCAATCTTGAAATAAAAATAGTCTAGATATCAGACCTTCCTTTTTTATACACACATTGTAAAAACAAATTCTTGTAAATAATGTAATTGAAAACTTTGTCAATAGGCCATCAGTCTCACATGGTATAATTATCATCTATCAACAGCAAAAGAGAACATTGTTCAATTACAACATGCTCCAAGGGTTTTTCACAATCCTCCAAATACAGCAGCTTATTATCTTTACTTAAGGGTTGGAAGACTGAGGTAACAGAGACAAAATGTCTTGCCTTGGGAGACAGAAGATTGTCCATGAGGTCTAAGAAAAGACTACAGCTTTCCTACTGTCTCACAGATTTTTCCATAAGACCATTTTCCCTTCTGCATGCTGCATTTTTTTAGCAAGTATAATTACTGTATTTTGGCAACCATTATATTGAGCCAAATTAAAACGAAATTAAATTGGACCTAATATTTTTCTTACTTCTTTTTTTCCAAAATAAAAACGAAATTAGTAAGATATAAAATCTGAAAATACAGGACAAAATGAGTAGCATACATTTCTTTGTACCTCAGAAGAGAAGGAACATAAAATATTAAAGAAATAATTCACTTTATTTTACAATATATATTTTGGTAAGTATACTTTCATCAGATTTAACTTTCAAACATGAAGTTTAACATGCTTGCAATATTCCCTGCTGGTTTTTACAGGGCAGTAAGAATTACAGCCAAAGGATATCTTTAAAGTCAGTATTTTGGCTCATATATTAGCCAGTTTCTGTTCAAAGGTTCTTTGTGAATAATAAATCAAGTGAACAGCATAATAAAAAACAGCCTTCCTTTGGAAGCATTTGTATACTATAATTTCTTTCAGAGAAAAATTAGTTTTCCCTTTGTGAACCTGGTAAAATAAAAAAAATAGTTAAAATTATCCCTATCCCCACATATTTTAAGGCTATTTGTTTTAATTTTCATATTTCATCACTGCAAATATTTTAATGAAAAACAGTTTCTTATTTTACAAGAACCATTTTGAACATAAGCAAATCAGAATTTTCTGCGGTAATCACGATGGCGATGATTATACACAACTGGTTTTAAAATTGTTGTTAAAGTGGAATTAGAAGAATAACAGTGGTCTCCCAGATATTTTCTTGAGAAACCACCACTGTATATTGTCAATATAGTATATATCTACCCAATATAGGATGGGGTGGCAGGAAGAAGGTAAAAAGCAGTCCAGATGTTACAATCAAGGTTAGAAGGAGGAGGGGCATATATACATATATATACATATATTCATGTTAAAAATGTAGATATATAATGCATATTTGTACTGTAATGTATTTCTCTTGTATATACTTAGAATTTTATATATATGTTTTATATAGCAGAACTTTTTTAACATTTTAAATTGATGCATAAGCTAAATATTTAATTTGAGTTTAAAATTTTAGAGCAAAACCTGAGACATTTAAATACTAAAAATGAAAATGTAAGCCTTGTTCAACATCTAGACAAAACTATTACTTGAATTAGATCCACATTCATAGCCAGGTACCTGATGAGAGAGCTCTTAAAAAAAAAAAAAAAAAAAAAGAAGAAAAAAAGAAAAATAATTACTATTCATCCAGCATTTGTAACATTCAGACATGTGCTGAAGAGCTATATGACATTTGCTTTTCTAAATACAGAAGGAACCCTGTTCTAGAGCACTGCATGGAGGGATGTGCACTGCATTGAAGAAAGAGCTACAGAAGAAGGTAAACATGGAAAAGCTCACCTAAATGCAACTGAAAACCTTGATTGCTTATAATAGAAAATGAAAAAGAAGGTGTACTATCATACTGGACACCAAGAACACAAAGGACATAAGTTTGTGTTATGGTGCTGTGGAAGAACAGTTTGTTGCTAAAGTTCACATCTGTATTAGTGAAGCATCACATGCAATTTCTATAGAAAGCTATTTTAAAAAGAAATCAAAATGGCCACAGATTTTATTTTTAACTGATGTTCTATAGCATATTTAAAATGGTGGGCGCATACAGCACCAGAAAATGGCGAAAATCCAAATTGTGGGAGAAAAAGTTGGCTGCCTGTCTGATTAGCGTCGTATCAGAGCTGGGAAGTCAGTTGATCTGGCTCCAAGATTGAACCACCAAGCACATTCATGTCTTGAAAAGACAGTGTAGATGTGAAATGTAATTCATCAATGTTGCCTGTTTCTTTGGACAAGAAACAGGAATCCAGGCTGGTAGGAAGCAGGGAAAGTGGGAGGGAGACAAACCCTGGGGACTTTGAGGAAAAGTTAAGCTACTGGCAGCTGGAATTGTGTTTTCTGTCTGCCTCTCTGTAACCTTCTCTTTCCAAACTTTTAATTTCCAAACTTAGACCTGTAGACCTACAAAATTAATTTTTGCTTCACAGTTAAGTCTAACACAATTAAGGTGATGGAGGCAGTGGGGATAACTGAAACTTGCAAACTTGCAGTGTGTCATACAGGGGTGTCTGAAGCCACCCAGGAAGGAATTTGGACTCTGCAGAGTGTTTCCGTTCCAAATGCGAAGAAACAGCTTAGGGACCTGGATGATGATTAGGAATAAATACACTCCAGAAAGAATAAACCAACCCCACCCCCTGCCATGATCAGAGAGCTGAGACAAATCCCATAGCTCCCAGGAAACCCTGAGCCATCACAGCCACAGGGGCAGCTGAGATGATAATGAGCGCCACAGAGAAGGGAGGATGGCAGCTCCTCATTAACAGAAGGGTGAGGGGATAGTCAACAAAAGTGAAGCTTAACAAAATTCAAATCTGAAAAAGATTTTTGTTTTTCACACAGCATGTTGTCAGGCAGACCTGTAGTTGTGGCAAACCTGTGTCATCGATTTTTGGCATTAAAGGTAGAAAGGATTGACTTAGAGTAATCATGGTAGATCATATCACAGCCACAACAATAAGTTAATGGTAGGAAAAAAAATCTGAAAAGTTATGCAGTGTCCTGCTTCGCGGTTTCAACTATTTTTTTTGGTATGAATTATGATGACATGTTTAGGGAAGGCAGGTTATCTTCTTTCCTCTGAAGAATCTGTATCAATTGATTTGTCACTTACTTATCAGGTTTCCTTCTATTTCCACTAATGTCAGACTATAGCATAAGCCTGTTATTTCAGAACTTTCTGTCACTCAAGGAAATGATGTACTGTCAATCCTCTGAAGGAACACATCCCAGGATTTGGTCCCTCAAAAATTGTCATAGTGATGCAATATGAGAGTTTTAGAAAAATAATTAGAATTGTGTATATATGAATCCTTCTGTTATTGAATTGCTTGCTTTGATTTTTTCCTCTATGAGCGTGTAGTCTGATGTAAAACTTTGCTGACTGTTATTAAATATATTGGTTTTGTCTTCCATCTGTGTTCAAACTAATACCACAGACTTGCAAAGACAAATGCCTTAAAAATATGTCCTATAGTTTGTCACTCATCAATAGATCTACCCTATTAAAATGTAAAACAAAAGAATAAGCCTTTGCATATCACCCATACTATCTACAAATAACAAATCTAGGAACAGAATCAGGAAATAACATAGATTAACAATCACAGCATTAAAAAAAAATGAAATAAAACTGTATTTTAATGTTTAATAGTATTAGCTTAAAAAGATAATAATTCTGATATGGAATATGGGTTTCTTAATAACGAAGTATAAAAGTAAATACTAAGCCAAAACTGTCAGGCTTCTTAATCTATATTTAAATTGCTGTTAAGAAATAGTTTGACTTTAGTAGTCAGTAGTAGTCACACTTAAATAGTTTGACCAAATTAACTTTTGGTTACGTAAATAATCTGCGAAATTGATATTATTGCTATTTTTTATTAAAAATGGAAACAGATGACTTTAAATTAATGAAGATCTGTCATAACCCAGGTATAAGAGACTGAAAAGGAAAGGAAAGGACCGTGCCTCAAAATTTTCACCAGTGTTCCCAATATTGCTTCTATTTACAGGAACAATGCTATTGAAGAACACATCTTTCCAGTCTTTACAAGATAAAATTACCTATTAGGAAATGTCTGACAACATCTAAAGGACTCTTATAAACAATACAATCATTTTTTTAAAAGCAGAACATAGTGGATATGTTGTAAATAAGATATTTAAGATATAGAAATAGGTTTCTCAGTCAGGGACCCTAAACAGTCCTCCATCATCATAAGATGAAAACAAGAACATGGAGGCCCCAAGTGTGTAATGAGCCCAGACAGCATTGCCACAGATGCTTTGAAAAATATATAGTAAAAACCTTACAAGATAACAATAAAACTGGGAAGCATATTTTGTTTACCTCCATTTATGGCTCCTAGGCTCCTGAAAACAGGCGGTGTGATAGACAATGAGTTGCATTTTATGTGAAGGCTGACTAATTTTGGGGTCTTTACAGCTGTTGTAACATGTTGTTCTGAAAGAAAATAAAATAATTAAACACTATCTACATAGAATCAGAACTTGTATTAATAATGGTATTTTATTTAACTCATTCTGATTACTTCAAATAAGCAAACAGACTTCTGCAAAGACGAAAATATTAAAATAATCTGTGTGAGCACATGTATTTGTGGTGCTTCAGATACAAAATATGTAAAAAGGATGAAAGCAGTAAGTCTATGAAAATACCAAAATACAGAAAAATATGCTGAATAACGCTTCTGTTACACAGGAAAGCAAAAAAGATACATAGGAAAAAGAATTTCCTTCATGACACACACCCAGTGAATTAAATTACTTCCAGTAAAGGAGTAATATGCTTAAACAATATACAGTTCTGGACAACGTGGAACAAAAAAGCTCATGGAATAAATGAAGAAAACATACTTGGTGAACTAGAGCATCCTAAATATTAAAAGAAAGACAGAAAGACACTTCTAGACAGACACTTCTAGAAGAGTGCTAGGAAAGATGGTAAAGATATGGAATTTGAAAAAATATATTAAAATGTCTTAGTTCTCTGAGATTTTGAAAAAAACAATTTTAGAATTAAATCTGGAACAAAAATCGAGAAGACTGGAAGATGTTTACAAAAATTAAATATTTCTTGGATATATATGAACCTGTAGAACTTTCTGGCAAAAAGACATAGAATTGAAAGGAAGTCAGAAGCTGTCCCAAGTTTAGAAACATTAAGAAATGGGAGCTTAATTTGGAGCAGG